>NC_053113.1:43439486-43474486 GCF_010015445.1 Perca fluviatilis
CACTCCATCCACCTCCTGTCCTCTCCTTCCATCCACTCCCCTCTATCTATTTATCTTTTCTCTCTCCATCCCTCCCTTCCTCCACTCTCCTGTCCTCCATCCCCTCTCTCTCTCTCTCTCTCTTTCTCTCCTTCTTTCTCCATCCATACTCCCCTCTATTTCCTCTTTTCTTTCCTCTCTCTCCTATGTCTCTCTCTTTCTCTCTCTGTCCCTCTCCCTCCTTCCTCCCTCTCTCTGTCCTCCATCCTTCCTCCATCCACTCCTCTCTGTCCTCTCTCTCTTTCTCTCTCCTTCTCATCCCTTCTCCCTCTCCCTGTCTCTTTTCTCTCTCTCTCCCTCTTTCCATCCACTCCCCTCTTTCTTCTTTGTGTTCATTTCCACTATTCTTCCTTCCTTCAATATTCCATATTTATCATTTCCTTCTTTCCACTTTTCTTTCTCCACTATTTCCACTTCTTCACCACAGTTCTGTCTCTCTCCTTTCTCCATCCACCTTCTCCCTCCCTCTATCTCTCTGTTTGTCTTTTCTTTTCCTCTCTCTCCTATTTCTCTCTCTTTCTCTCTCTGTCCTCTCTCCATCCCTCCTTCTCCCTCCCTCTCTCTATCTCTCTCTTTCTCTTTTCTCTCTCTCTCCTTCTCTCCTCCATCCACCTTCTCCCTCCCTCTCCCTGTCTCTTTCTCTTTTTCTCCCTCTCCTTCTCTCTCATCCATATTCTCCCTCCTCTCTCTATCTCTTTCTCTTTTTCTCTCTCTCTTCTTCTTTCCTCCATCCCTCCTCCTCCTCTCACCTTTCTTCTGTGTTCCACTTTTTTCCACTATTCTTCCTTCCTTCATTTCAATATTCTATTTGTCATTTTCCTTCTTTTCCACTTTTCCTTATTCTCACTATTTCCTTTCTTCTTCTCTCCTTCTTTCTCCATCCATTCTCCTCTATCTCTGTTTGTCTTTTCTTTCTCTCCCTGTTTCTCTCTCTTTGTCTCTGTCCTCTCCTTCTCTGTCTCTCTTGTCTCCTCCACTGTTCTTCCTTCCTTCTGTGTTCATATTTTGTCATTTTCCTTCTTTTTCTTGATTTCCACTTTTCCTTCTTCTCCTTCCATTTCTTCTGGGTTGTGTGGTCCATGTCCTTGTTCCATTTTCCATGCCATTTTCTAGATTTTGTGTGTTCCGTTTGGCTCTCTGTGTTCCTTTTCCATGTGTGGGATCCGTCTTTCGTCCTCTTCTGCTGTCTCCTCCATTCTTCCACCTTGTGGTTGTCCATGTTCTTTCAGTTGTCCATACAGTTTGTGGGGTTCATTTCCGGTCGGTGGGTCGGTGTCTCCATGTGTTCCATATGTCTGTCCTGTGTCCTGGTCAGTTGTGTCCTTGCTGGGTTGGCTGTTCCTCTCGTTCTCCATTGAATCCAGTAGTCATTTCTATTTCCCATGTCATTCCTTGTCTGGCCATTTCGTTGTCCTTGTCCGGGATCGTTCCTGTGGGATCCACGTCCATTCCGGCCATTTTGCTCCGTTGTTGGTTTCCTCAGTGTCTCTTTTTGGTTGTGTGATTCTTTGATTCCACTGTGATCGTTCCTGGGGTCCTGGGTGGGTCTGGTCTGTCTTCTCTCTTCTATTCTCTTGTTCTGGTCTGTCTTTTCTCTCTCCCCTCTCTATCTCTTTGTTTCTCTCTCTCTCTCCCTGTTTCTCTCTCTTTTTTCTCTCTCCATCCCCTCCTTCTCCCTCTCTCTCTCCCTCCCTCCCCCTCTCTCTCTTTTTCCATCTGCCCTCTCTCTCTTTCTCTCTCTATCCCTCTCTCCCTCTTTTTTCTTTCACTCTCCATCCCTCCTTCTCCCTCCCTCTCTCTCTCCCCCTGTCTCTTCCTTTCTCTCTCTCTATCACACTCTTTCCCTCTCTCTCTCTGTCTCTTTCTTTCCATTTGCCTCTCTCTCTCCCTCTCTCTCTCTTTCTCTCTCTATCCCTCTCTCTCTTTCCCTCTCTCTCTCCTTCTCTTTCTCTCTCTTTGTCGCTCCCTCTCATCCCCCTCTCTCTCTCTCTCATCCCTCTCTCTCTCTCCCCCTCTCTCTTTCCCTCTCTCTCTCCCTGTCCCTCTCTTTCTCTGACTCCTTCTCTCTCCATCCCTCCTTCTCCCTCCATCTCTCTCTGTCTCTCTCTCTCCTTCTCTCTCATCCCGCCTTCTCCCTCCCTCTCTCCCTGTCTCTCTTTTTCTCTCTCTCTCCTTCTCTCTCCATCCCTCCTCCCTCCCTCTCTTACTTTCTTTAACTTATTGAACCAATTTCCACTTTTTCAACTATTCTTCAGCTTCAGCAAAAGACTTCACAATGTTCTACATATTTTGTCATTTTCAGCTTTTAAAGCCAACAATTTAGCGTCAACTTTGAACTTTTTAACGATTTCCACTTTTTTCAACTATTCTCACTATTTCAGCTTCTTCTTACAGATTTCAGCTATTCAACCAGTTAGCTTTAGCAGTTCAGCTATTCAGCATTCCCCCGCATTTTTCCGCGGGAATGCATTTTTTTCTAGATTTTTTTTTTTTTTTTTTATTATTATTCCCTCTTTCCGTGCGTTTTTGGCTCTCTGTAGCTTCTGCATGCTTTTCACCTATTTAAACCATTCAACTTTTCAAATGTTCAGCTCTTTCAGCTAATGATGGGACTTCTTCAACTTTTTTTCTACTATTTATACTTTTTTAAAATTTTAAGCTTTTTTAACACTTTTTTTAACATTAAAGGTCAATGAGAGCAGCCTTCAAATCTTTCAAATCCTCTTCTGCTTCAAAATGTATCTCCTCCTACATTCTTCCACCTACAGGCCGTGATTCAAACTTTAAACTGTTCACAAAGATATTCAGCTATCCGACAGCTTAACTTTCAGGTTGATACCTTTTTACATTTTTGTTAAAAGGTGTTTAAGTTTAGTGATCATTTCAGGAAATTTTATCGATTAAACAGAGTGTGTATTGCGTGAGCTAGAGTGGATGACATCATAGCTAGAGGGTGAAGCTTCTAAAAAATTATCTTTGTCCCTGCTCAATAAATTGTTCCCACGCCACAATATCTACTTGTCATACACAATGTATACATCAAAACGTAGGTATTTTTGTCTAGTTTCAGAAACTCTGCTCAGTTTTGTGTCAGCGCTTTACTTTTGGCTGGTTGAGCATCCAAATGACAAGATGTCCATATCGTTCTCCATTGAATCAATGAGTCAAACTACTAGATATTTCCCAGCCGAAACACTGAACAAACCACTTTTGGAAATGCCGGTATGACCACATTTTTACGTTTATCCTTATAAAATTTTATCCGGATACGTTCACAAAGGCCTTGTGGTGCTCAGGATCCGCGTCATTCGACCCGATACCATTTTATCGTTTCGGCAGTTTGAGCCTTTGTTTTGAGCGCACTCTCAGTGTCTCTCAATAGCTTCAGTTGCGCGCCTCCGCGGGTGTTTCTTTGGGGGGGGCGTGTTTCCTTTGGCCCAGCTGAGGGTCGCAGGGGGTGGCGCGCGGGGGCCCCCCAAGGGGGGGTCCAATCACCGGCCAGTCGTTACCATGACAACAGACACCCACCCAGAGACTACGGGCAGGAATATGAACTTTAGTCTGTCTTCTCTCTTCTATTCTCTTGTTCTGGTCCGTCTTCTCTCTCCCCCTCTCTATCTCTTTGTTTCTCTCTCTCTCTCCCTGTTTCTCTCTCTTTTTTCTCTCTCCATCCCTCCTTCTCCCTCTCTCTCTCCCTCCCTCCCCCTCTCTCTCTTTTTCCATCTGCCTCTCTCTCTCTTTCTCTCTCTATCCCTCTCTCCCTCTTTTTCTTTCACTCTCTCCATCCCTCCTTCTCCCTCCCTCTCTCTCTCCCCCTGTCTCTTCCTTTCTCTCTCTCTATCACACTCTTTCCCTCTCTCTCTCTGTCTCTTTCTTTCCATTTGCCTCTCTCTCTCCCTCTCTCTCTCTTTCTCTCTCTATCCCTCTCTCTCTTTCCCTCTCTCTCTCCTTCTCTTTCTCTCTCTTTGTCGCTCCCTCTCATCCCCTCTCTCTCTCTCTCATCCCCTCTCTCTCTCTCCCCTCTCTCTTTCCCTCTCTCTCTCCCTGTCCCTCTCTTTCTCTGTCTCCTTCTCTCTCCATCCCTCCTTCTCCCTCCATCTCTCTCTGTCTCTCTCTCTCTTTTTCTCTCTCTCTCCTTCTCTCTCATCCCGCCTTCTCCCTCCCTCTCTCCCTGTCTCTCTTTTTCTCTCTCTCTCCTTCTCTCTCCATCCCTCCTCCCTCCCTCTCTTACTTTCTTTAACTTATTGAACCAATTTCCACTTTTTCAACTATTCTTCAGCTTCAGCTAAAGACCTACAATGGTTCTACATATTTTGTCATTTTCAGCTTTTAAAGCCAACAATTTAGCGTCAACTTTGAACTTTTTAGCGATTTCCACTTTTTCAACTATTCTCACTATTTCAACTTCTTCTTACAGATTTCAGCTATTCAAGCAGTTAGCTTTAGCAGTTCAGCTGTTCAGCATTCCCACGCATTTTCGCGGGAAATGCATTTTCTAGTTGGGGAATGCTGTTCTACTTATTCCAACTATTGTTATTAGTTTTTTATTATTCTTGGTTTTATTATTATTCCGTGCGTTTTTGGCTCTCCGTAACTTCTGCATACTTTCACCTATTTAAACCATTCCACTTTTCAAATGTTCAGCTCTTTCAGCTAATGATGGGACTTCTTCAACTTTTTTTCTACTATTTATACTTTTTAAATATTCAGCTTTTTAACACTTTTTTTAACATTAAAGTCAATGAGAGCAGACTTCAACTCCTTCAAATCCTCTTCCGCTCCCAAAATGTTCAGCTCCTTCATACTTTCACCTACAGACGCCAAACAAACTTTAAAATGTTCACAAAATATTCAGCTATCCGGCTTGTGCTTTTCAGTTTGATATCTTTTTACATTTTTTGTCAAAACCTGTTTAAGTTTAGTGATCATTTCAGGAAATTTTAACGATTAAACAGAGTGTGTATTGCGCTGTGCTAGAGTGGATGATGTCATAGCTAGAGGGTGAAGCTTTGAAAAAATTATCTTTGTTCCGTGCGCAAATTGTTCTCCCCCCACAATATCTACTTGTCATACACAATTTATACATCAAAACGTAGGTATTTTTGTCTAGTTTCAGAAAATCTGCTCAGTTTTTGTGATACGCCTTTTACTTTTGGCTGGTTGAGCTTCCAAATGAGAAGTTGTCCATTTCGTTCTCCATTGGCTTCAATGTTACAACTCGTGGATATTTCCCAGCGAAACACTGAACAAACCACTTTTTGAAATCGCTGATATGACCACATTTTTACGTTTATCCATATAAATTTTATACCGATACGTTCACAAAGGCCTTGTGGTGCTCAGGATCACGTCATTTGACCCGATAGTATTTATACGTTTGGCAGTTTGAGCCTTTGTTTGAGAGCTTGCTCTCAGTGTCTCTCAATAGCTTCAGTTTGGCCCAGCTGAAGTTTCAGCAGGTGTTGCTTCGTTAACTTGATTACACTTCAAAGGACATGTTTACAAACATTCACTGGCTCGTCGTTACCATGACAACAGACACCCCCCCACAGACTTCACGGGCAGGAATATGAACTTTAGTCTGTCTTCTCTCTTCTATTCTCTTGTTCTGGTCTGTCTTCTCTCTCCCCTCTCTATCTCTTTGTTTCTCTCTCTCTCTCCCTGTTTCTCTCTTTTTTTCTCTCTCTATCCCTCTTCTCCCTCTTTTTCTTTCTTTCACTCTCCATCCCTCCTTCTCCCTCCCTCTCTCTCTCCCCTGTCTCTTCCTTTCTCTCTCTCTATCACACTCTTTCCTCTCTCTCTCTGTCTCTTTCTTTCCATTTGCCTCTCTCTCTCCCTCTCTCTCTCTCTCTCTTTCTCTCTCCCTCCCTCCCTCTCTCTCTCTCTCTCTTTCCTTTCTCCACTCGCCTTCTCCCTCCCTCTCTCTGTTTTCTCTTTTCTTTCTCTCTCTCTCCCTGTTTCTCTCTCTTTTCTCTCTCTCTGTCCTCTCTCCATCCCTCCTTCTCCCTCCCTCTCTCTGTCCTCTCTCCATCCCTCCTTCTCCCTCCATCTCTCTCTGTCTCTCTCTTTTTTTCTCTCTCTCTCCTTCTCTCTCATCCCGCCTTCTCCCTCCCTCTCTCCTGTCTCTTTCTCTTTTTCTCTCTCTCTCCTTCTTTCTCCATCCCTCCTCCCTCCCTCTCTTACTTTCTTTAACTTATTGAACCAATTTCCACTTTTTCAACTATTCTTCAGCTTCAGCTAAAGACTTCACAATGTTCTACATATTTTGTCATTTTTCAGCTTTTAAAGCCAACTTTTTAACGATTTCCACTTTTTCAACTATTCTCACTATTTCAACTTCTTCTTACAGATTTCAGCTATTCAACCAGTTAGCTTTAGCAGTTCAGCTATTCAGCATTCCCACGCATTTTCCGCAGGAAATGCATTTTCTAGTTGGGGGAATGCTGTTCTACAGCATTCCACCTATTGTTATTCGGTTCTTTATTTTTAACTTTAATTTTATTATTCCGTACGTTTTTTGGCTCTCTGTAACTTCTGCATACTTTCACCTATTTAAACCATTCAACTTTTCAAATGTTCAGCTCTTTCAGCTAATGATGGGACTTCTTCAACTTTTTTTCTACTATTTATACTTTTTAAAATTTTAAGCTTTTTAACACTTTTTTTTAACATTAAAGTCAATGAGAGCAGGCTTCAAAGCCTTCAAATCCTCTTCTGCTTCAAAATGTATCTCCTCCTACATTCTTCCACCTACAGACGTGATTCAAAATTTAAAATGTTCACAAAATATTCAGGTATTCGGGGTGTGCTCAGTGTTTTGATATATTTTACAGTTTTTGTGAAAAAGCTGTTTAAGTTTAGTGATTATTTCAGGAAATTTTATCGATTAAACAGGGTGTGTATTGCGCTTTGCTAGAGTGGATGATGTCATAGCTAGGGGTGAAGCTTCGGAAAAAATTATCTTAGTTCCTTGTCTGTAAACTGCTCTCACGCCCACAATATCTACTTGTCATACACAATTTATACATCAAAACGTAGGTATTTTTGTCTAGTTTCAGAAACTTGCTCGGTTAAGCGATATGTCTTATACTTTGGCGGCGAGCTTCCAAAGTGACGAGTATAAAATAATTCTGCATCAGATCTCATGTTAAAAATCCTTTTTATTTCCCAGTGAGAGCGGCCGAACCACTTTTAAAATTGCTGATATGCCCACATTTTTTACATTTATCCATATAAAATTTTATACCCGATCGTTCACAAAGGCCTTGTGTCTCTAACGGTCAAGTCGCTGTTTCGATAGCATGTACTGTTGTGGATTTATTAAGGATTGTTTGAAGGGTTCTCTCACACTGTCTCTCACTAATCAGGTGTGGGGATTAATGATCAAAGAGATGCTTTATAAATACTAAAGGAACAATGTTTGTCTGTTCTGAAGATAGTGCAGTGGTTAGGCAGCATGGCTAGGGTGTGGGGGCCACGTGTTCAAATCCACTGTGGCATATCCAATCAATTGTGTCCCTGGCTAAGGTGTTATTTGATTTTCACTACTTCCAACTTATTTTTTACGGTTTTAAGCTATTCATCCAGTTTAGCTTTAGCAATTCAGCTATTCATGTTTTATTTTGCAAACACACATGCACACACACAACCAAAATACAAACACACACACACACACACACATACACACACACACACACACATCTTTTCCATTTCCATTTCCTCCCACACACTCCCCCATTTCATTAACACACTCTTCTCTCTTCCTCATCTCTTCTCTTCTACTCTCCCTTTCTTCTCTCTTTCTCTCTCTCTTTCCTCTCTTTTCTTCTTGTTCAGCCCATCTTTTCCTATATATTTCACATCTCACTCAGCTAGATTGATGCTCTTTTGTTCTATCTGTGTATATGTGATATTGTTTTATTCTTCTTCTTCCTCGTTTTTTGTTTCCGTGCCTGTCCATATTCCATATAGCGGGGGTTTAAACCACTGCTCCAGCTTTCCTTTCACACAGTCTCCTCCCCTTTCTGTGAACACTACCATTCCTGTCCATTTGCGTTCCACTTCTATCTGTCTGTCTGTCTGTCTCCTTACTCTGTCTGTGTCTCCTCCCTCCTCTGTCTACCATCTCCCTCCCCTGTCTCCCTCTCTATCTCCACTCCCTTCTCCTTCTTCTTTCTCTCCCTCCACGGTCATTTTTATTTCATCCATGTATAAGGCCGTTTCTTTTTCAGGCAATGTATCCCTTTCTTCCTTATTTCGTTCCTTTTTTCACTATGTCTGATGTCCATCTCTCCTTTCCAGCCCCTCTCCCTGTTTCTCTCTCCTTTCTCTCTGTCTGTCCCCTCTCCACCCTCCATTTCTTTCTGTTCTCCTCTCTCTCTTTTTCTCTCTTTCTCCTTCTCTCTCATCCACCTCTCTCCCCCTCCCTCCCCCCCTTCTCCTCCCCTTCTCTTCTCCTCTTTTTTTCTCTCTCTCCTCTCTCCACTCCCTCCTCCCCTCTCTCTGTCCTCTCTCCATCCCCCCCCCCTCTCTCTGTCTCTCTCTCTCTCTTTTTCTTCTCTCTCTCCTTCTTTTCTCCATCCTGCCTTCCTCCCTCCCTCTCTCTCTCTCTGTTTCTCTTTTCTTTCCTCTCTCTCCCTGTTTCTCTCTCCTCTCTCTCTCTCTGTCCTCTCTCCATCCCTCCATCTCTCTCTCTCTCTCTCTTTTTCTCTCTTTCTCCTTCTCTCTCATCCCGCCTTCTCCCTCCCTCTCTCCCTGTCTCTTTCTCTTTTTCTCTCTCTCTCCTCTCTCCATCCCTCCTCCCTCCCTCTCTCTGTCCTCTCTCCATCCCTCCATCTCTCTCTGTCTCTCTCTCTCTTTTTCTCTCTCTCTCCTTCTCGCTCATCCCGCCTTCTCCCTCCCTCTCACCCTGTCTCTTTCTCTTTTTCTCTCTCTCTCCTTCTCTCTCCATCCCTCCTCCCTCCCTTTCTTACTTTCTTTAACTTATTGAACCAATTTCCACTTTTTCAACTATTCTATACTATTTTAGTCAAAGTTGCTATCTTTCTTTTCCTCTCCTCTCTTTCCTCTCTCTCTCCTTCTCTCTTTTTTCTCTATCTCTCCTCTCTCTTCTCTCTTCTCGTCTCTCCTCTCTCCTGCTCTCCTTTCTTCTCTCTTTCTCTCCCTCTCTCTTTCCTCTCTTTCTTCTTGTTCAGCCCCATTCTTTTCACCTAATATATTTCACATCTCATCTCAGCTGGATTGATGCTTTTTCGTTCTATGCAGTGTATATATCTGATAATAAAATATTTCTTCTTTCAGCCTTTTCAACTTTCATCTTTAACAGTATTACAGTATTAATTTGTTTCATATTTCTGCATATGTGAGTCATTATCAGTTAAGAAATCTACTCACACCTCACAATGTTCTACACATTTTGTCATTATTCAACCTTTAAAACAAAACAGTTCAGTTTTAGCACAAACTTTTAACTTTTTAATGAAATTCATACTCATTAAACCGATTTCCGCTTTTTCAACTATTTTCACTACTTCAACTTCTTCTTACGGATTTAAGCTATTCAACCAGTTTAGCTTTAGCAATTCAGCTGTTCAGCATTCCCACGCATTTTCTGCAGGAAATGCATTTTCTAGTTATTCTTATTATTCCGTACGTTTTTTGGCTCTGCGTAACTTCTGCATACTTTCACCTATTTTAACCATTCCACTTTTCAAATGTTCAGCTCTTTCAGCTAATGATGGGACTTCTTCAACTTTTTTTCTACTATTTCTACTTTTTAAAATATTCAGCTTTTTAACACTTTTTTTTAACATTAAAGTCAATGAGAGCAGACTTCAAATCCTTCAAATCCTCTTCCGCTCCCAAAATGTTCAGCTCCTTCATACTTTCACCTACAGATGCCAAACAAACTTTAAAATGTTCATAGATATTCAGCTATCCGGCTTTGTGCTTTTTCAGTTTGATATCTTTTACTTTTTGTCAAAAACCTGTTTTAAGTTTAGTGATCATTTCAGGAATTTTAGCGATTAAACAGAGTGTGTATTACGCTTGCTAAGAGTGGATGATGTCATAGGTAAGAGGGTGAAGCTTTGAAAAAATTATCTTTGTCCCTGCTCAACAAATTGTTCTCACGCCACAATATCTACTTTTCATATAAAGTTTATACATCAAAACGTAGGTATTTTTGTCTGGTTTTCAGAAAATCTGCTCAGTTTTGTGTCACGCTACTTTTTTTGGCTGGTTGCTGAGCTTCAAATGAGGGAGTTGTCACTTATTTCTTTCCCCATTGGCTTAATGTTACAAGTCTTCGTGGATGAATTTCCCAGCGAAACACTGAACAAACCACTTTTTGAAACGCTGATATGACCACATTTCTACGTTTATCCATATAAAATTTTATACCCGATCACGTTCACAAAAGGCCTTGTGGTGCTCAGGATCAGTCATTTTGGAACCCGATGGTATTTATCGTTTTGGCAGTTTGAGCCTTTGTTTGAGAGCTTGCTCTCAGTGTCTCTCAATAGCTTCCAGTTTGGCCCAGCTGAGAGTTTCAGCAGGTGTTGCTCGTTAACTTGATTACACTTCCAAAGGACATGTTTACAAACATTCACTGGCTAGTGCGTTACCATGACAACAGACACCCACCCAGAGACTTTCAGGCAGGGAATATAGACTTTTAGTCTGTCTTCTCTCTTCCTTTCTCTTGTTCTGGTCTGTCTTCTCTCTCCCCCTCTCTATCTCTTTGTTTTCTCTCTCTCTCTCCCTGTTTTCTCTCTCTTTTTTTCCCTCTCTATCCCTCTCTCCCTCTTTTTTCTTTCACTCTCTCCATCCCTCCTTCTCCCTCCCTCTCTCTGTCCCCTGTCTCTTCCTTTCTCTCTCTCTATCACACTATGTTCCCTCTCTCTCTCTGTCTCTTTCTTTCCATTTGCCTCTCTCTCTCCCTCTCTCTCTCTCTCTCTTTCTCTCTCTATCCCCTCTCTCTCTTTCCCTCTCCTCCTCTCCCTCCTCTTTCTCTCTCTTTGTGGCCTCCCTCTCATCCCCCTCTCTCTCTCTCTCATCCCCTCTCTCTCTCTTCCTGTCCCTCTCTTTCTCTGTCTCCTTCTCTCTCCATCCCTCCCCTTCTTCCTCCATCTCTCTCTGTCTCTCTCTCTCTTTTCTCTCTCTCTCCTTCTCTCTCATCCGCCTTCTCCCTCCCTCTCTCCCTGTCTCTTCTCTTCTCTCTCTCCTTCTCTCTACATCCCTCCCCTCCTCCCTCTCTTACTTTCTTTAACTTATTGAACCAATTTCCACTTTTTCAACTATTCTTCAGCTTCAGCTAAAGACTTCACAATGTTCTACACATATTTTGTCATTTTTCAGCTTTTAAAGCCAACATAAGCGTCAACTTTGAACTTTTTAACGATTTCCACTTTTTCCAACTATTCTCACTATTTCAACTTCTTCTTACAGATTTCAGCTATTCAACCAGTTAGCTTTAGCAGTTCAGCTATTTCCAGCATTCCACGCATTTTCCCGCGGGAAATGCATTTTCTAGTTGTTTTTAATTGGGGGAATGCTTGTTCTGCAGCTATTCCACCTATTGTTATTAGGTTCTTTATTTATTTTTAATTTTATTTTAACTTTATTCCGTACGTTTTTTGGCTCTCCGTAACTTCTGCATACTTTCAGCTATTTTAAACCATTCAACTTTTCAAATGTTTCAGCTCTTTCAGCTAATGATGGGACTTCTTCAACTTTTTTTCTACTATTTATACTTTTTAAATTTTAAAGCTTTTTTAACACTTTTTTTACATTGAGTCAATGAGAGCAGACTTCAACCCTTAAAATCTTCTTCTGCTCCCAAAGGTTTCAACTCCTTCATACTTTCACCTACAGACGCCAAACAAACTTTAAAATGTTCACAAAATATTCAACTATCCGGGGGTCTACTTTTCAGTTTGATATATTTTACAGTTTTTGTGAAAAAGCTGTTTAAGTTTAAGTGATTATTTCAGGAAATTTTATCGATTAAACAAGGGTGTGTATTGCCGCTGCTTAGAGTGGATGACATCACAGCTAGAGGGTGAAGCGAAAAAATTATCTTGAGTTCCTTGTCACCTTGGCTCTGCTCTCCACGCCACAATATCTACTTGTCATACACAATTTATACATCAAAAACGTAGGTATTTTTGTCTAGTTTCAGAAAACTTTGCTTCGGTTAAGCAATATGTCTTATACTTTTTGGCTCAGCGAGCGCGGCTCCAAATGACGAGATCAAAAATTTCTCTCAATTTCGCAATGATAAAAGGCGTCCATATTTTCCAGCCGAAGAGCAGAACGAACCACTTTTTAAATGCGCTGACATGCCACACTTTTTATGTTTATCCATATAAATTTTATACCCGATACGTTCACAAAAGGCCGTGTGCCTCCTAACGCGGTCAAGTCGCTGTTTCGATAGCGAATTACTGTTTTGTGGATTTATTAAGGCTTGTTTGAAGGGTTCTCTCACACTGTCTCTCACTCATTAGGTGGAGCGATTAATGATCAAAGGGGGCTTTATAAATAAAGAAGGACCATTGCTTGCCTTATCTAAAGATAGCCCAGTGGTTTTGCTGTCGGAAACTTTGGTGTGGAGGACCAGGTTTGAATCCTGCTGTGGTACATCAATCAATGTGTCCCAGTGTGGGATGTTGCTGTACTTTTTCAACCACTCTCGCTATTTCAAGCTTATTCTTACGTATTTAAGCTATTCATCCAGTTTAGCAGACGCACACAAAAGACACACACAGACACACACGCAGACACACACACACAGAGACACACCTATACACACACACACACACAAACACACACACAGATACACACACACAGACAGACAGACACACACAGATACACACACACAGACAGACAGACACACACGATACACCACACAGACAGACAGACAGACACACCTACACACACACACACACAGACACATATTATACACACACACCGCACAGACACAACACACACACACACACAGACAGACAGACACACACCTAACACACACACACGCAACGCAAAGACACACACAGAGACACAGACACACAAACACACACACAGACAGCACACACACACACCACACGAAGCACACAGACACACACACACTACGCCAACGCACACACAGACAGACACACACCTACACACACACACACACACACACAAAGACACACACAGGGAACACAGACGCACAAACACACACACAGACAGACACACAAACACACACCAAGCACACACAGCACACACACACACATGCAGACATACACAGACACACATACACAAAGCATGTTTATAAACACGTCACAGACACTTAGTAGCCATGACAACCCTTTCACAGACAGTCAAACTTTAAGCCTTTTTAGTCAATTTTAGTCAAAGTTGCTCTCTTTCTAATTTTTTTCTATCTTTCCTCTCTTTTTTTCTCTCCTTTCTTTCCTCTTTCCTCTCTCTCTCCTCTTTATTCTTTCCTCTCCTCTCTTTATTCTCTTTCTCTCCTCCTCTCTTCTCTTCTTCTCCTCTCTCCTGCTCTTCTTTCTTCTCTCTTTCTCTCCTTGTCTCTTTCCTCTCTTTCTTCTTGTTTCAGCCCCAGTTTTTTTCACCTAATATATTTCACATCTCATCTCAGCTAGATTGATGCTTTTTAGTTCTATGCAGTGTATATATCTGATAATAATAAAAAATATTTCTTCTTTCAGCCTTTTCAGCTTTCATCTTTAACAGTATTACAGTGTTGAATTTGTTTCATATTTCTGCATATGTGAGTCATTATCAGTTAGAAAATCTACTCACACCTCACAATGTTTCTACACATTTTGTCATTATTCAACATTTAAAGCAAACAGTTCAGTTTAGCATAAAGTTTTAACTTTTAATGAAATTCATACTTTAATTAAAACGATTTACGACTTTTCAACTATTTTTCACTACTTCATCTTCTTACGGATTTAAGCTATTCACCCAGTTAGCTTTTAGCAATTCAGCTATTCAGCATTCCCACGCATTTTTCTGCAGGAAATGCATTTTTCTAGTTATTATTATTATTCGTCTTCCGTACGTTTTTTGGCTCTCTGTAACTTCTACATACTTTCACCTATTTAAACCATTCAACTTTACAAATGTTCATCTCTTTCAGCTAATGATGGGACTTCTTCAACTTTTTTTCTACTATTTATACTTTTTTAAATTTTAAGCTTTTTAACACTTTTTTTAACATTAAAGTCAATGAGAGCAGGCTTCAACCCCTTAAAATCTTCCTCTGCTTCAAAATGTATCTCCTCCTACATTCTTCCACCTACAGACGTGATTCAAAATTTAAATTGTTCACAAAATATTCAGCTATCCGGCTACTAACTTTCAGGTTGATACCTTTTACAGGTTTTGTGAAAAAGCCTTTTAAGTTTAGTAATCTTTTCAGGATTTTTTATCGATTAAACAGAGTGTGTATTGCGTTTGCTAGAGTGGATGACATCACAGCTAGAGGGTGAAGCTTCGAAAAAATGATCTTTGTTCCTTGTCTGTAAACTGCTCTCACGCCCACAATATCTACTTGTCATACACAATTTATACATCAAAACGTAGGTATTTTTGTCTAGTTTCAGAAACTCTGCTGCACCGTTACGTATATGTGTATACTTTGGGCTCAGCAAGCTTCCAAATGACAAGAGTATCAATTTCTTCCCCATCCGGCAGCAATGGTAAAGCATCTTTATATTTCCCAGTGAAGGCACAGCGGAACCACTTTTTAAAATCGCTGATATGCCCATATTTTACATTTATCCATATAACTTTTTACCCGATACGTTCACAAAGGCCTTGTGTCTCTAACGGTCAAGTTGCTGTTTCGATAGCTTGTACTGTTGTGGATTTATTAAGGATTGTTTGAAGGGTTCTCTCACACTGTCTCTCACTAATCAGGTGTGGGGATTAATGATCAAAGAGATGCTTTATAAATACTAAAGGAACAATGTCTGTCTGTTCTGAAGATGGCGCAGTGGTTATGGCACATGGCTAGGGTGTGGGGCCCGGGTTCAAATCCCACTGTGGCATATCAATCAGTGTGTCCCTGGCTAAAGGCGTTATTTGACTTTTCAACTACTCTCACTACTTCAACTAATTTTTACGGTTTTAAGCTATTCATCCAGTTTAGCTTTAGCATTTCAGCTATTCATGTTTTATTTTGCAAACACACACATGCACACACGCAAACACACATAAACACACACACACACAAACAGACACATAAACACACACACACACACACAAACACACACACACAAAGACAGACACACATGCAAACACACACACAAACACACACACACACACACACACACTACTCAAAAACACACACACACACACACTCCCACCACACACACACACAAAACACCCCACACACACACACACACACCGCGGCATTCGTACACACCACACTCTTCTCTCTTCTCATCTCTTCTCTTCTGCTCTCCTTTCTTCTCTCTTTCTCTCCCTCTCTCTTTCCTCTCTTTCTTCTTGTTCAGCCCCATTCTTTTCACCTAATATATTTCACATCTCATCTCAGCTAGATTGATGCTTTTTCGTTCTATGCAGTATATATCTGATAATAATGAAAATATTTCTTCTGCTCTCAGTGTCTGAAGTGCTGGCGTGTACTACAGGAGACATATTAAGAGCAGGTGCTATCGTTATCAGATCAAAGAGATGTTTATAAACATTGCCCAGGCCCTTAGTAACCATGACAACCCTTTCACAGACAGTCTACTGATTACTCCAGGCTTGCTGTAGGAGTCAACTAACTAGACCAACTATGATCATCAGTCTAGATCATTTGCGTTCCACTTCTGTCTGTCTGTCTCCTTATCTGTCTGTGTCTCCCTCCCTCCCTCTGTCTGTATCCCTCCCTCTTGTCTCCCTCTCTTTCTCTATGCCTCCCTCCTTCCTTCTTCTGTCTCTCCCTCCAGGGTCATTTGTGATTTCATCCATGTATATAGCCTGTTTCTTTTCAGGCAATATATCCACCTCTCAGCTCTTTAGGGTCATGCTTGTTTGTTCTACGCAATGGATATGGCTGATAATAATACAAAGTCTATAAACTTTCAGCCTTTTTAGTCTATTTTAGTCAAAGTTGCTTTCTTTCTTTTCCTCTCCTCTCTTTCCTCTCTCCTTCTCTCTTTATTCTCTTTCTCTCCTCTCTCTTCTCTCTTCTTGTCTCTTCTCTCCTGCTCTCCTTTCTTCTCTCTTTCTCTCCCTCTCTCTTTCCTCTCTTTCTTCTTGTTCAGCCCCATTCTTTTCACCTAATATATTTCACATCTCATCTCAGCTGGATTGATGCTTTTTCGTTCTATGCAGTATATATCTGATAATAATGAAAATATTTCTTCTTTCAGCCTTTTCAACTTTCATCTTTAACAGTATAACAGTATTAATTTGTTTCATATTTCTGCATTTATGAGTCATTATCAGTTAGAAAATCTACTCAGACCTCACAATGTTCTCCATATTTTGTCATTATTCAACCTTTAAAGCAAACAGTTCAGTTTAGCATAAACTTTTAACTTTTTAATGAAATTCATACTTATTAAACGGATTTCCGCTTTTTCAACTATTTTCACTATTTCAACTTCTTCTTACGGATTTAAGCTATTCGACCAGTTTAGCTTTAGCAATTCAGCTATTCAGCATTCCCACGCATTTTCTGCAGGAAATGCATTTTCTAGTTATTCTTAGTTTTAATTTTATTATTCCCTCTTCCGTACGTTTTTTGGCTCTCTGTAACTTCTGCATACTTTCACCTATTTAAACCATTCAACTTTTCAAATGTTCACCTCTTTCAGCTAATGATGGGACTTCTTCAACTTTCTTTCTACTATTTATACTTTTTAAAATATTCAGCTTTTTAACACTTTTTTTTAACATTAAAGTCAATGAGAGCAAGCTTCAAATCCTTCAAATCCTCTTCTGCTTCAAACTGTATCTCCTCCTACGTTCTTTCACCTACAGACACCAAACAAACTTTAAAATGTTCACAAAATATTCAGCTATCCGGGGTCTACTTTTCAGTTTGATATCTTTAACAGTTTTTGTAAAAAAGCTGTTTAAGTTTAGTGATCATTTCAGGAAATTTTATCGATTAAACAGGGTGTGTATTGCGCTGCTTAGAGTGGATGATGTCATAGCTAGAGTGTGAAGCTTCGCAAAAATAATCTTTGTCCCTTCTCAATAAATTGTTCTCACGCCCACAATATCTACTTGTCATACACAATTTATACATCAAAACGTAGGTATTTTTGTCTAGTTTCAGAAGATCTGCTCAGTTATGCAATATGTCTCGTACTTTTGGCTCAGCGAACTTCCAAATGACAAGATATCCATTTCTTTCTTCCATTGGCTCCATTTCTTCATGGAGTATCCATTTACATTACCATCCTTCCCATTGATATCCACCATCCATTGGATTATCCATTTATGTTATTATCCATGCTTTTTTCGTTAACAAGACATGCTTTATTTCCATTCAACTGTATTTCCAACATTTATCCATTACATACCCAGCCATTACGTTTCCACTGACAACCTTTCACAAACCCCCCCCAAACCACGCCCCGCCTCCAATTCCATTTGTTCACTCTTTCCCTCTCTCTATCTCTTATCTCCTTTTCTTTAACTCTGCCTCTCTATATTTTTTTTTTTTCTTTTTCTCCTCTCTCCCTCACTTCTCCCTTCTTCCTCCTTCTATCCCTCTTCTCCACCCCTCTCTTCCCTTTACGCTCTCCATCTCTTTATTTCCCTCTTTATCCCTCTCTCTCTCTCTATCCCCCTCTCTCTCTCTTTCCTTCTCTTTCTCTCTCTTTGTCTCTCCCCTCTCAGACCTCACAATGTTCTACATATTTTGTCATTTTTCAGCTTTAAAAGCCGTCCAGTTCAGTTTAAGCGTCAACTTTTAGCTTTTTTAATGAAATTCAGTACTTCTTCAAACGATTTCCACTTTTTCTACTACTCTCCCACTACTTCGCAACTACAAACATTCACTGGCCAGTCGTTACCATGACAACAGATACACACCCAGATACTACAGGCAGGAATATGAACTTTCTGTCTGTCTTCTCTCTTCTATTCTCTTGTTCTGGTCTGTCTGTCTGTCTTCTCTCCTTTCCTCTTTTTTTTTTTTTTCTTTTTTTTTTTTTTTTTCCTTTTTTTTTTTCTCTCTCTCTTTTTTTTTTTCTTTTCTCTCTCTTTTTTCTTTCTTTTTTTTCTTTCTCTTTCTCCCTTCTTCTTTCTTCTTTTCCTTTTTTTTTTCTTTCTCTCTCTTTTCCTTTTTTTTTTTTTTCTTTTCTTTCCTCTCTTTTTCTTTTTTTTTTTCTTTCTCTCTTTCTCTCTCTCTTCTTTTTTTTTTTTTCTTTTTTCTCTCCTTGCCTCTTTTTCTTTTTCACTCTCTTTTTTTTTTTTTTTTTTTTTTTTCTTTTTTTTTTTTTTTTTTTTTTTTTTTTTTCTTTTTTTCTTTTTTTTTTTTTTTTTTTTTTTTCTTTTTTTCTTCCTTTCTCCCTCTCTCTCTTTTTTTCCCCTTCTTTTTTTTTTTTTTTTTTTCTCTCTCTCTTTTTTTCTTTTTTTTTTTCTTTTTTTTTTTTTTTTTTTCTCTCTCTCTCTCTCTTTTCTCTCTCTCTCTTTTTTTTTTTTTCTCTTTCTTTTTTTCTTTTTCTCTCTCCTCTCTCTTTCTTCCCCCTTGTTCTCTCCCTCTCTCTCCTTTCTCTCTCTTTGTATTTCCCTCTCTCTCTCTCATCCCCCTCTCTCTCTCTCTCCATGTCCCTCTCTCTCTCTATTTCCTTCTTTCTCCATCCCTCCTCTCCCTCCCTCTCTCCCTCCTTCCCTCCCCTCTCTCTCTCTCTCTCTCTCTCTCTCTCTCTATCTTTCTTCCCTCTCTCTCTCTCCTTTCCTCTCTATCCCTCTCTTGTTTGTTCTATGCAATGGATATGGCTGATAATAAGTCTTTTAGTCAGTTATTGAAACTTCCACTTTTGACAGTTTTACAGTTTAGCTTACCGCTTTTCTACAAATGTATTTCAAGAAATTATTTTATTATTATTATATTATATTAGTGGTGTTCTTCAACTTTTCAATGAAATTCATACTTATTGAACCAATTTCCACTTTTTCAACTATTCTTCTGCTTCAGCTAAAGACCTCACAATGTTCTACATATTTTGTCATTTTTCAACTTTTATAGCCAACAATTCAGTTTAGCGTCAACTTTGAACTTTTTAACGATTTCCACTTTTTCAACTATTCTCACTATTTCAACTTATTATGGATTTGAGCTATTCATCCAGTTAGTTATGAACAGTAGTCTATACAGATACTACAGGCAGTAATATGAACAGTAGTCTATACAGATACTACAGGCAGTAATATGAACAGTAGTCTGTGGTCTTCCACTTCTCTCTGACTGTCTTCTCTCTCCGCCTCTCTATCTCTCTGTTTCTCTTTTCTTTCTCTCTCTCTCTCCTCTCTCTCTCTTTTTCTCTCTCTCTCTCTCCTTCTCTCTCCATCCCACATTCTCCTTCCCTCTCTCCCTGTCTCTCTTTTTTTCTCTCTCTCATCCCTCCTTCTCCCTCCCTCTCTTACTTTCTTTAACTTATTGAACCAATTTCCACTTTTTCAACTATTCTTCAGCTTCAGCTAAAGACTTCACAATGTTCCACATATTTTGTCATTTTTCAGCTTTTAAAGCCAACAATTCAGTTTAGCGTCAACTTTGAACTTTTTAACGATTTCCACTTTTTCCAACTATTTTCACTTCTTCAACTTCTTCTTACAGATTTAAGCTATTCATCCAGTTAGCTTTAGCAATTCAGCTATTCAGCATTCCCACGCATTTTCTGCAGGAAATGCATTTTCTAGTTGGGGGAATGCTGTTCTACAGCATTCCACCTATTGTTATTCGGTTCTTTATTGGGGGAATGCTGTTCTACAGCATTCCACCTATTGTTATTCGGTTCTTTATTTTAATTTTAATTTTATTATTCCGTACGTTTTTTGGCTCTCTGTAACTTCTGCATACTTTCACCTATTTAAACCATTCAACTTTTCAAATGTTCATCTCTTTCAGCTAATGATGGGACTTCTTCAACTTTTTTTCTACTATTTATACTTTTTAAAATTTTAAGCTTTTTAACACTTTTTTTTAACATTAAAGTCAATGAGAGCAGGGTTCAACTCCTTAAAATCTTCTTCTGCTTCAAAATGTATCTCCTCCTACATTCTTCCACCTACAGACGTGATTCAAAATTTAAAATGTTCACAAAATATTCAGGTATTCGGGGTGTGCTCAGTGTTTTGATATCTTTTACAGTTTTTGTGAAAAAGCTGTTTAAGTTTAGTGATTATTTCAGGAAATGTTATCGATTAAACAGGGTGTGTATTGCACTTGCTAGAGTGGATGATGTCATAGCTAGAGGGTGAAGCTTCGAAAAAATGATCTTAGTTCCTTGTCTGTAAACTGCTCTCACGCCCACAATATCTACTTGTCATACACAATTTATACATCAAAACGTAGGTATTTTTGTCTAGTTTCAGAAACTCTGCTCTATTAAGCGATATGTCTTATACTTTGGGCTCAGCAAGATTCCAAATGACAAGAGTATCAATTTCTTCCCCATCCGCAGCAATGGTAAAACATCTTTATATTTCCCAGTGAAAGGCACAGCGAACCACTGTGGTGGCAAATTTTATATTAACCATTTGTTTAATGATATTAACCATTGGTTTGATTCTTTTATAACGCCAAGATTTAGCTTCTTCATGTGTAGATTCAAAAGGCTCCAAGTGAAATAGTTGGCAACCGTGAACTATAGCCCAGTAGAGTTATTTAGTTCTACTAGCCTGAACCTTCTCACATTGTTGTCTTTTGCTTAGATAGAAGTGGAGAAGGCCGATGACTGTTTACGACAGTGAGAACTACGTAGGATTCTGTCTCCTGAGATAAATTGTTGTTTAGGCTAATGTTAGGAACAGAGAGCAGAGGGGAAGGTGAGACAATGGTTTGACTTTTCATGATGTCCTCTTTTCAACTATGGCCATACTAAAAGATACATTTAGATGGGTGGCTTAACAGAGTTTCTTCACTATATGATGTTTGGATGTTTAGACTTTAGGTTAGAAAGTCATTTTCAGTTGTGCTGCGTGTACCTTTGAAACTGTGTTTTCTCCATTTGCAAATGTAAATAAATACTCAAAGACCAAACTTTGGTTTAATTCTCAAACAGTAGTTCGTTTTGATTTTATCACGAATATCACTAACTCTGCTGCTTCAAGGAAAACTTCCACCACATTTGACTTGGCGCGGCAGGATGGATGAGTTAACAGAGAAAAGAGTCTGCGGTCGCTGATGACTGGCTATCCAGGGATCAAAAATCACCTGCCTCATACCTCTTAACCTTTAAAAAGGTTTTTCAGAGAGAAGAGGGTTAGGACCGCGAGCCTCTTGACTGTTTTCCAATCCGGCCAAAAACGAACAGGAAGAGATTTCGCGCAGCACGGGTAAGATAAAATTGATTAATTACAATTGGATTGCAAATTCAAGGTTTTGAACAAACATTCTAAACAAGCAACTGTTGCTAAACGAATTAAGTAATGAATAATTGGCGAAATCATTCTCTTAACTAAAGAGAATAAATGAAACTAATTCTGACTTTTGGGAAGTGAGTAACTGGGTATTTTTTGGGTCAGATAGGACAAAGATATAACTGGGTTACGAGTGACATCCTTTAACAGACAGACATATTTCTGATTATTTCTTTGATACGGGTGTGACAATAGATTACAGAAGAGACAGGCTGTGGACTGTCAACAAAGATAGTTTGATAACTAACAAAAGGGTCTGAAGACCAAAACAATTACAATTGAACAGAAATAGTCTGAGAAACTATTAAATAAAAAATAAATAAAAAAAAAAAATATATAGTCTGTGACAATTTAAAGAAGCCCTTGACTATTTATAAGATAGTCTGGCCACTTTGAAGAAGCTACACTTTATAGAAGCTCTTGACTACTTATAAAAACAAAATGGTCTGTGACACTTTAAACAAGCTCTTGACTATTTAGAGACGGACTGCAGAAGACATGAAATAGTAAATAGTCTGTGACACCCTAAGCAGGTTCTTGACTATTAAGCGCTTTTGTCTGCAGGGCTGTCCCGGTTTTACGGGTTTGCTGAAGAAATAACCTCGCTTTGTGGTGACGATCACATTGAAAAAATAAAAGCTTCTGTCATCATGGGTAACGAACCATCGAAGCCCTTTGAAGCATCTGGACCCATTGTGGGTGAGATGTGTCAGAAATATGGACCGGATTGTTTGAGATGTCTGTTATATTGGTCAAAAAGCTTTGGCTTTCCGCCAAATGGATCTCTAAGTCTAGTAAAGCTAAGGATGTTAAAACACGCTTTAGAAGAGGAAGAGAGAAAGCAAAGGGAAAAAAAACAATTAAAACAGAGATTTTAGAACAAATTGAGGATAATAAGGCATGTTTTAATGTGTGGATGAAAGAAGCTGATAACAGAGAGAGAAAACAATTGCAGAAACAGACGACACTGTTAAACATGAGTGATACTAACAAAACGGAGAAAAGAAAAAGACATGAACACTGTCACTGACACAATTTCTCCTCTCTATCCGAAGTTTGAAAGGGTGGATCCAGGTCTCAACGTTTCCACTGCCACACCCAAACCCCACCGCAGCAAGGGAAAAGGCCGACGGGCGGACGGGCGAAACAAGCGGGCACGAAAAACCTCCACCCAATTCCACCGCAACCCTAGTGCATCCGTGGCGCTGAATTATCAGCATTCCAAGCCCCCACAGAAGGAACAACAGAGAGGGATGCAGACGAAGATGAAGCTGATGCATTCCCAATGATTCAGGTTGCTACACAGGGAGGAGTGGGTGTGCTGTATAGACCCTGGACTGAAACGGACATTAGAAGAGCCACAAGCCATCTCCCCGCGTAAAGACTCTGGTGCGGAATTTTCCAAGTCCCTCAAAGCATTCATTGAGACTTTTCTGCCCACTGTTCAAGAAATACGACGCATTTTGATGCAAAATCTTGGGCCTATGGAGTATGCAAAGATCAGAAACTTTTTCCCTAGAGATCCGACCCACGATCCAGTCATTCGTCATCCAACTCTTAATAATAGAGCAAATGATGACTACAACGACGCGCTGGAGGAACTCTTCACCGGATAGAGACCACTTTTCCGGTCAGGATTGATATGCACGCGTGTGGCAAACACCAAGCAGTTGAAAGACGAGGCGGTGGAGGATTTCCAGCACCGACTGGCTGAGACTTTTGACCGACATAGTGCGGTGACACACGCACAAACCGCCGAGCGGTGGTTGAACTTTGGGAAGCCCATTTCAAAAACGTATTTTGGGTGGGCTGCCCCCCCGACATTCGAGCCCATCGGAGAAGACATGCATTGGATTGCAAGATTCAGCTCGGACGGAGATTGTTAGACATGCCAGACATGCTGAGAAAATCATGGCTAACAGGAAAGAAAAGCTAGAAAGGAAAAGACAACAGAACAATGACAATGCACAGCTGACTCTCATGAAAACTGTAGCAGCACTGTCCCAAGAAAGGAGAGGTGCTGGCAGAGGAGCTTTCAGAGGCACAAATAGAGGGGTCTTCAGGGCAGAGGAGGCAAAGGCAATGGCAAGGATAGGGCAGTGATTAGAGACACATGCTTCAACTGTGGCAAGAGAGGACATTGGTCCTATGACTGTCCTTACCCCAGGAGGGATTCATCCGAAGAACAGCACAAAAACCCTGGCAGTATGCAGTTTGACAGAAGGTGGGGGATGGAGTTGGTGGTGGGACTAAGAGACTGGAGGACGTTTGCATCTTTTCAGGAGGGTAACATGAACACACGTACATATACATGCTTGCAATGAAGACATGCTTTTGCACGCTGCAACACTCCTACCGATAGACAGATCAAATTAGACAAAAATACTGCACATTGAATAGAAACAACTTTTGGAAAATAGCTCAATTTATTCAATGTATTTATGTGATGAGTATACAAATTGCCTACCATGGTGTTAATTATACAAGGGAAGAAAATGATTGGTTTTTGTTGATTCGGGAGCAATAATTTGGGTTTAGTGAAGTTTTGTTCTTCAATCAGAAGCTCTCTGGTAAACTAGTTTTTCCTTAGAGAAGTGATTAGTAGAATGGTGATCCCAGAAAAGTTCACCATTCTTATGATATGTGTGTATTCAGATCCTTAGGATCCTGAACTAGATAATAAAGGAAAATGTTCATTGTTTCTTTTTCCCTTTCATCTGAGTATCCTGAAAATTTGGCAGGCAGACATTTGAAAATGTCTATTTGAAATTGAAGCCACTGGCTTTAAAGTTGTGGGTTTGATAAAAATCACTCTTTGGCTGACATATTTTTGTTGCAGCCTAAAAGTAGCAATTTGTTTACAAATTATAATGGAACACGTACCATGTCAGTCTGTTAATCTCCTGACTACGGTAAAACAAATTGGGGCCACCAGTAGTTAAACTTAAGGAATCACAAATATTACATGCATTCCTTTTGTCACCTTTTGACCCTGATGAAGACTACGTTGAAAGTTTTTTTTTTTTTAACAAATCAAAGGACGAGCATGAGTTCTCTTTTGTCTACTGGCATATACACATGTCCAGTGGCTGTCACCTTGACTGATAAACTACAGAAGTTTTTCAGAAATTCTAACTCAAAAGCTCACATTCATGTTTCTTTGTCTCCAACAGAAGAGGAGACCGACCTAGGACACCTTGTGACTATTTGTAAAATTGACTGACTGGACTGACACTATTGATGATGTGTTTATTTGTCTCCATCGACAGGAGACTATAGAAAACCTATACAACAGCGCATGTTTTGTATTCACAGTGTTCAGATATTCAGAGAACCTGTGACTACAAATAGATGCATATTCACACGGTAAAAACGACATTTTTATATACTGATGTTTCACCACACTTTTTGTCTCAGGTACAGCGTTATCTCTGGGCAAAACACACAAATGTGACGTGGATTGATTGACAAATTGTTAACCTGTAGTCATCAAGCTGCGTTCGGACTACAGGCCCCAGAATACATCAGTACACGCTAAAACAGGAAGTAATCGACAGAAATCCGACCGTGTTTTTAACTCTTTATTGACGGATGGGGTTTATAGTTCCGTGTTTAGATTCTCCAACACGTGCACTTATTTTCTCAAGTAACATAAATAAGAAGAAGAATTTTTATTATGAATGTTAAAGTTTTGTTTCATTCAGGACCTTCGAGCAGTAAATGCAGTGGGTCTATGCTCGAGCACCTAATATCTCCCACAGCTAAACATAACATTCTGCAGGGAATGTTAAATGTTTTGATTCTCTGTTGTTTCATCTAACGTTTTTCTTTCCTCAGTGTTCCAGCAGAAAAGACAGTAAATATCGTTTTATAGTCTGGGTGATGGTAAGCTGTACACCTTGACACACCTTTATGAGGAATACATTGAGTTGTTAATTAATGATGCCATAAATTACAAAAAGAATAACAGTGTGTTTATGTACCCTGGAGAAATCCTTCTTTCTTTGAGAGAGGACAGCCAGAGGAGGAGACACACACACACCACACAAAGATAAGACACAAGCTAAAACCAAACATGAGTAGTACAAGTGAAATTTTGGTTTAAAGAAATGATTTAGATATACATTTTTGTTGAATGTTATATGATATGATGCTTCCCATAACAGGCAACGATTTGGATAAATAGAAGGCTAAAAACTTTAAGTTGTAATGATTCTTGGAACTAGCAGATAGTAATTAGTGTTACTTTGGTTTGTAAACTGGAGATAAAAAATGACATAAACAATGTATTTTGGGTAATTCGTCTTAGTTTAATGGTGATATTGGATAAATGAAGGTTTAAATGAGATTTAATCCTAAAAGCAGTACATTTCATATCATACTCTAATGAGTTTTGTGTTTGCTATGTCACCAATTGTCTAAACTACATTAGTTGATGTTGACGTTGAAACACTTTACTGAGGTGAAAATTCCCCTAAAGAAATAATTCATTGAACTTTGGTTACTGATAAACAGGATTTGTTGTAAAACCTAGAACAATGTTAAGGATTAGTATATTAAACAGATTATTTATATTGCTTTTGAGTTATGAGCTTTGTCATGTCTCAAATAGGAGGGATATAGTAGCAATGATAAATAAGGGGTTTAATAAAGAGATAAGGGTTTAATAAAGTAGCAAGGGAAATAAATAGTGTTAAATAATTTTTTCTAAAGACGTTTGAAACATTTGTTGTGACATCACTGTAGCTCCAGCTTAAAAGACCTTGGATAACCAAAGTGCTAGAATAGTTAACAATTGTACATTGAGAAATACTGCTTAGCTGAGAACAAAATTGACAAAATTGATAGTTCAACTGTAAACAAAAGGATCATCTACCCCTGATTGACACAGTAGTGTAAGGGGATGCAATAGTAATTGTTTTATTGGTTCTGATCTGCTCTAAAGAATTTTTGCTCTAAAGATTTTCTTTATTTAGACATAAAGTAGGGAGAGGCCCATAAACAAAAACACCTATTTCTTCCACGGTAGTATAAGGGAAATGATAGGTTAGGTTATTACGTGAGAATTTTCTTCTGCTCTTTTGGCCGTAAGAATCCAGGTGTCAAGCCTGGGGATTCTGGGGGTGATAACAACTTCAGGAGGAAGGATTGGCAAATGATCGGTGACAGAGACCATCGAGATCCTTCCAGTGACACACAGGGCAGTGAAAGGTTCCAGGGAGAGTCACCTGGATACACGCATCACTACAAAAGGTTCCAGATGTGGAGGAGAGAACAGGTTTTTCTACAACCTGCAACAAGTGACGAGCAGATCCTCTGCTGAGTCACCTACGTGCCATTTCTGAAGCGACAGGGGAAACTGGAGTTTTCTCACTGTTTGCCACACATTGAGAGAGGAGAAAAACAAGAAGTTTTTCCAAGGAGGGAAAAACCAGAAGCTACATACTGGTATTGTAGCCTGCTGTTTAAAATCTTTTCAGAAGACAGCAGTGATACTGATCTCTTCTCTGACAACCACAGCACATTCTCTGACAGTGACAGCAGAATATACTTCACAATTGTAGAGGACACACCATATCTCTCTCTCTGAACACACACACACTCACTGCACATTCTTTTGAGGAACTGTTGACATTCCTCTGAGATAAACACACACACTTTCAGAGCAGAGTGCTCTGAACACACACACAAGGAGCAGACGGACAGAAAGGACTGGAACAGGTACCCTTCAAGAAGAACATGGGTTTTTTTTCCACATTTGTAGTGTGATTAATATGATTTTCTATTGCATTTATGGTTTTTGAAAAGTATGATAAATCACGTGTAACCATTCCTCCCAACATTTACATACACCAACACATTAGGGTGACTGGAGGAAGAAAAAGACGGGTGTCGTTCACTACTTTCCATATCAATGAGAAAATGGTGGTTGGTATACCGAATGCTACTAAATTGGGGCTAATTGGGGGTTTGCGTACCTTATGTGGTTCCTCGCGGACCACACAAACTCAACTGATAGATTGATGAAAGAAAGTAAATTATTCCTAAACAGCAATATTGTTAATATTGAACAAAGTTAAGTATAAAGACCTAGGCCATTTCGTTGGGTGTGCTTTAGAACTCAGGAAAAGTTCCTTGTGGATCTTTTATTACATTGAGGTAATTTCACTTTCCACATTGACGACACACAGACACCACATTCGACATTTGAAAGATTATCTAATAGATGCATTTTCTACTAAAGTATGACTTGGTTTAGTTAAGAAATGTATGCGTGATGTAGGTTATAATGATTTTTGTTCACCATTTCTTCGCTCACAGAAATAAGCTATTTCCAGTGAAACCACACACATAGAATAACTGAATTTTATTTGTGCTCTGACAGCACTTAATGAGGTTAGAGACAAGGAGGGGTTAGTTTTATTCTGATTCTTCTCAAACTTTCACTCTGTGAGAGCTTTGATAATTGCACTGAGCGTGCTTCAATTGATTTATATTAAAATAACCAAAGGAGGGAAGCATTTGATGCTATTGGATAATTTAATTATCAGCTTTATGGAAAATTTGACTTCGCTCATGGGTAGATATGAAATTAGTAAATGTTCACACTTCACACCAGGTTATTTTAATGGTTAAATACATAACACATTCTTTACACAAATTATAAGGCACTAGTCTGATGTGACATTAACCAGTGACATTAAGGTCCAGGGATTTTAGCAGATTATGTTTGGTCTTCGGATTTGTTTTTTTTGTTTGCTATGTCGTTACCCTAATCAAGAAAAAGAGTTCACTTCATTCTTATGGTAAATATGATTGAGCCTTCTGACGTATTCCGTCTTTCTGAATATGATAATAATGTTTGGACACCGTCTCTGATACTGTGGGAGATTGATTAATTTTGTTTTATTCTTTGACGTGGATGCTTTTTTTTTTGTACCTTTCCATTTAACATGTAAGAAATAGACATGAAGATCCATAAGGTTGAATAATAAGAAGTGTGATTAATTCTATAATAAGGGTTGAATCTTTAAAAGTAAAATTTATTTTTGTGATTATTTTGTAATCAAAAGGGTGAACTGTGGTGGCAAATTTTATTTTAACCATTTGTTTAATGATATTAACCATTGGTTTGATTCTTTTATAACGCCAAGATTTAGCTTCTTCATGTGTAGATTCAAAAGGCTCCAAGTGAAATAGTTGGCAACCGTGAACTATAGCCCAGTAGAGTTATTTAGTTCTACTAGCCTGAACCTTCTCACATTGTTGTCTTTTGCTTAGATAGAAGTGGAGAAGGCCGATGACTGTTTACGACAGTGAGAACTACGTAGGATTCTGTCTCCTGAGATAAATTGTTGTTTAGGCTAATGTTAGGAACAGAGAGCAGAGGGGAAGGTGAGACAATGGTTTGACTTTTCATGATGTCCTCTTTTCAACTATGGCCATACTAAAAGATACATTTAGAGGGGTGGCTTAACAGAGTTTCTTCACTATATGATGTTTGGATGTTTAGACTTTAGGTTAGAAAGTCATTTTCAGTTGTGCTGCGTGTACCTTTGAAACTGTGTTTTCTCCATTTGCAAATGTAAATAAATACTCAAAGACCAAACTTTGGTTTAATTCTCAAACAGTAGTTCGTTTTGATTTTATCACGAATATCACTAACTCTGCTGCTTCAAGGAAAACTTCCACCACACCACTTTTTAAAATCGCTGATATGCCCACATTTTTACATTTATCCATATACATTTTACACCGATATGTTCACAAAGGCCTTGTGTCTCTAACGGTCAAGTCGCTGTTTCGATAGCATGTACTGTTGTGGATTTATTAAGGATTGTTTGAAGGGTTCTCTCACACTGTCTCTCACTAATCAGGTGTGGGGATTAATGATCAAAGAGATGCTTTATAAATACTAAAGGAACAATGTTTGTCTGTTCTGAAGATGGCGCAGTGGTTATGGCACATGGCTAGGGTGTGGGGGGCCTGGGTTCAAATCCCCCTGTGGCATATCAATCATTGTGTCCATGGCTAAGGTGTTATTTGACTTTTCAACTACTCTCACTACTTCAACTTATTTTTACGGTTTTAAGCTATTCATCCAGTTTAGCTTTAGCAATTCAGCTATTCATGTTTTATTTTGCAAACACACACATGCACACACGCAAACACACACACACACACACACACATATACACACACACACACACACACACACAAACACACACACAAACACACACACACACAAAGACAGACACACATGCAAAACACACACAAACACACACACACACAAACACACACACAAACACACACACCCAAAGACAGACACACATGCAAACACACACACAAACACACAAACACACACACAAACACACACACACAAAGACAGACACACATGCAAACACACACACAAACACACACACACTCCCCCACCCCCACACACACACACACACACACACACACACACACACATGCAAACACACACAAACACACACAGACACACAGATACACAAACACACAGACACACACACAGACCCACACACACAAACACACACAAACACACACAGACACACTCACTCACACACACACACACACACACACAAACACACACACAGACACACACACACACACACACACACACACACACACACACACCGGCTCGTCGTACACACCAGCGGAGAACCATCAGCCACTTGTATGCTCCAGAGAAAGCTCTGCGTGGAGCCTCCCCAGGACCAAGAACAACTTAGTTTCTAAAGAAGCTGGAGGCAGCAAACAACCACCGCTGGCTAAACTATTTAAACATGCTGGGTTGGTTCAGGACACCCCCGTCTGTCGCTATAGCAACGATGACGCAGTGATCAGTGATGATTCTTTCCGACCAATCTGTAGTCTGCAGGTTTTTACGTTACCTTTTAGTATCGCATCAGCTCACTTGGAACCTCGACTGAGTGGTACTAAAAAAAGTACCTGTTAGCAGGTACCAGGGACTTTTTTTCGTAATGGAAAACCAAAAAAGGCGAATAGAGTCGGTACCATGTAATGGAAATGCGCCATAAGTCTGATGATAATACAAAGTACTTCTTCTTTCAGCCTTTTCAGGCAATTCATTTCAACTTTCATCTTTGACAGTATTACAGTTCAGGTTTTAGCTTTTCTAATGAAGTATTTTAGCTCTTCCTTTAGGTAATGCAGTTTAGCTTCCAACTGAACATTTTCCAGATGTATCAGCAGTTCACTGCAATGCGTTTGAGCTTTAAGATTTTTCATACAATTTGTTTCATATTTCTGCATTTGTGAGTCATTATCAGTTAGAACATATACTCAAACCTCACAATGTTCTACATCTTTTGTCTTATTCAACTTAGCCAACAGTTCAGTTTAGCATCAGCTTTTAACTTTTTAATGAAATTCATACTTATTAAAACGATTTCCACTTTTTCAACTATTCTTACTCCTTCAACTTCTTTTTACGGATTTAGGCTATTCAACCAGTTTAGCTTTAGCAATTCAGCTGTTCAGCATTCCCACGCATTTTCTGCAGGAAATGCATTTTCTAGTTAGTGGGAATGCTGTTCAACAGCATTCCAACTATTGTTATTCGTTTTTTTATTGGGGGAATGCTGTTCTACAGCATTCCACCTATTGTTATTCGGTTCTTTATTGGGGGAATGCTGTTCTACAGCATTCCACCTATTGTTATTCGGTTTTATTTATTATTATTATTCTGTCTTCCGTACGTTTTTTGGCTCTCTGTAACGTCTACATACTTTCACCTATTTAAACCATTCAACTTTACAAATGTTCACCTCTTTCAGCTAATGATGGGACTTCTTCAACTTTTTTTCTACTATTTATACTTTTTTAAATTTTAAGCTTTTTAACACTTTTTTTTAACATTAAAGTCAATGAGAGCAAGCTTCAACCCATTAAAATCTTCCTCTGCTTCAAAATGTATCTCCTCCTACATTCTTCCACCTACAGACGTGATTCAAAATTTAAACTGTTCACAAAATATTCAGCTATCCGGCTACTAACTTTCAGGTTGATACCTTTTACAGTTTTTGTGAAAAAGCCTTTTAAGTTTAGTAATCTTTTCAGGATTTTTTATCGATTAAACAGAGTGTGTATTGCGTTTGCTAGAGTGGATGACATCACAGCTAGAGGGTGAAGCTTCGAAAAAATGATCTTTGTTCCTTGTCTGTAAACTGCTCTCACGCCCACAATATCTACTTGTCATACACAATTTATACATCAAAACGTAGGTATTTTTGTCTAGTTTCAGGAACTCTGCTCTATTAAGCGATATGTCTTATACTTTGAGCTCAGCAAGCTTCCAAATGACAAGAGTATCAATTTCTTCCCCATCCGCAGCAATGGTAAAACATCTTTATATTTCCCAGTGAAAGGCACAGCGAACCACTTTTTAAAATCGCTGATATGCCCACATTTTTACATTTATCCATATAAATTTTACACCGATACGTTCACAAAGGCCTTGTGTCTCTAACGATCAAGTCGCTGTTTCGCTTGTACTGTTGTGGATTTATTAAGGATTGTTTGAAGGGTTCTCTCACACTGTCTCTCACTAATCAGGTGTGGGGATTAATGATCAAAGAGATGCTTTATAAATACTAAAGGAACAATGTCTGTCTGTTCTGAAGATGGCGCAGTGGTTATGGCACATGGCTAGGATGTGGGGGGCCTGGGTTCAAATCCCACTGTGGCATATCAATCAGTGTGTCCCTGGCTAAGGCGTTATTTGACTTTTCAACTACTCTCACTACTTCAACTAATTTTTACGGTTTTAAGCTATTCATCCAGTTTAGCTTTAGCAATTCAGCTATTCATGTTTTATTTTGCAAACACACACATGCACACACGCAAACACACATAAACACACACACACACAAACAGACACATAAACACACACACACACACACACAAACACACACACACAAAGACACACACACGCAAACACACACACAAACACACACACACACACACACACACACACACTACTCACAAACACACACACACACCCATCACACACACACAAACACACTCCCACCACACACACACACACACACACACACCCGACACATTACAAATGTACACACACCACACTCTTCTCTCTTCTCATCTCTTCTCTTCTGCTCTCCTTTCTTCTCTCTTTCTCTCCCTCTCTCTTTCCTTCTTTCTTCTTGTTCAGCCCCATTCTTTTCACCTAATATATTTCACATCTCATCTCAGCTAGATTGATGCTTTTTCGTTCTATGCAGTATATATCTGATAATAATGAAAATATTTCTTCTGCTCTCAGTGTCTGAGTGCTTAGGCGTTGTACTACAGGAGACATATTAAGAGCAGGTGCTATCGTTATCAGATCAAAGAGATGTTTATAAACATTGCCCAGGCCCTTAGTAACCATGACAACCCTTTCACAGACAGTCTACTGATTACTCCAGACTTGCTGTAGGAGTCAACTAACTAGACTAACTATGATCATCAGTCTATATCATTTGCGTTCCACTTCTGTCTGTCTGTCCGAAAATCTGGGGAAAATCTGCTCGGTTTTTGTGATACGCCTTTTACTTTTGGCTGGTTGAGCTTCCAAATGACAAGATGTCCATTTTCGTTTCTCCATTTGCTTCAATGATCAAACTCCTGGATATTTCCCCAGCCGAAACACTGAACAAAACCACTTTTGAAATCGCTGATATGACCACATTTTTCACGTTTATCCATATAAATTTTTATAACCGATACGTTCACAAAGGCGCCGGTGCTCAGGATCCGTCATTTGACTGATAGCAGTTATGGTGTTGCCACAGTGAGGCTTTGTTTGAGAGCTTGCTCTCAGGGACTCTGAATAGCTGCAGCACAGCACAGAGTGGTCTTCCACTTCTCTCTGAATGTCTTCTCTCTCCCCCCTCTCTCTCTCTCTTCAGCACAGCCCACTTCTGATGTTTCTCTCTCTTTTCTCTTTTTCTCTCCATCCCTCCTTCTCCCTCTCTCTCTGTCCTCTCCCATCCCTCCCTCTCTCTCTTGCTCTCTCTCTCTTTCCTTTCTCCATCTATGCCCTTCTCCCTCCTCTCTGTTGCTTTTCTTTTTGCTTTTTCTTCTCTCTCCCTGTTTCTCTCTTTTCTCTCTCTGTCCTCTCTCCATCCCTTCTCCCTCCCTCTCTGTCCCTTCTCCATCCCTCCTTCTCTCCATCTCTGTCTCTTTCTCTCTTTTTTCTCATCCCGCTCCTTCTCCTCCCTCTCCCTGTCTCTCTTTTTCTCCTCTTCTTCCTCTATCCCCTACTCCCTCTCTCCCTTTTCTCTCTCTCTTCCTTCTTTCTCCATCTCCTCCCTCCCTCCTACTTTCTTTGAACTATTGAACCACTTTACTAACTATTCTTCAGCTTTAGCTAAAGACTTACAATGTTCTATATTTTGTCATTTTCAGCTTTTAAAGCCAACTTTTAACGATTTCCACTTTTCAACTATTCTCACTTATTTCAACTTCTTCTTACGTTTTCAGCTATTCAACCAGTTAGCTTTAGCAGTTCAGCTATATCAGCATTCCAACGCATTTTCCGCAGGAAATGACTTATTTTAACTTTTTAACTTCCGTTTATGGCTCTCCGAACTTCTGCATACTTTCAGCTATTTAAACCATTCAACTTTTCAAATGTTCAGCTCTTTCCGCTGAAGACTTCTTCAACTTTCTACTATTTATACTTTTTAAAATTTTAAGCTTTAACCTTTTTATTTCGGTCAATGAGGCAGACTTCAACCCCTTAAAATCTTCTTCTGCTCCCAAAGTTTCTAACTCCTTCATACTCTACAGCTAACGCCAACCAAACTTTAAAATGTTCACAATATCTTCAGCTATCCGAGTCTACTTTCAGTTTGATATCTTTTCAGTTTTTGTGAAAAGCTGTTTGTTTAGTGTGATTTTCAGGAAATTTTATCGATTAAACAGTAATAATCAGCTTACACAAAAATATCTTTGTCCCTGGTCTGTAAACTGTTCTCACACCCACAATATCTACTTATCATACACAATTTATACATCAAAACGGTATTTATGTTCCAGTTTCAGGCATTCTACTCAGCTTTGTGGATACGCCTTTACCTTTTGTTTGGTTGAGCTTCCAAATGACAAGATGTCCAAACTTCTCCATTGCTTTTAAAACTTTTCGCAGCGAAACACTGAACGGAACCACTTTTGAAATCGCTGATATGTCCAGATTTTACGTTTATCCATAAATTTTATACCGATACCGTTCACAGGCCTTGTGGTGGTCGGGATCACGTCAATTGACTGTATAGGTTTTTCCCAGT
>NC_053113.1:43479486-43508017 GCF_010015445.1 Perca fluviatilis
TTATTTATTTATCTACAGATCAATGCAATGGAGACTTTTTATTTTTTATTTTTCTTCTTTTACATATTGTTAGTTTGATTTGATTGCTAGATGAGCAAAACCATTATGTGTGCCTACGGCTCCATATAGTTGAATGCTACCTGTGATTTTATTTTGAGGAAATATTAATGGAAATGGGAGCAAACAAATATTCATTTTTTTTATTTTTAAAGGACAAAGCACAGGTGTCCATCAGCCTGTGGAGGGAGGCAGCCCTGTTTTCCTTTGCAATAGGGGACGAGGCCAGGCTGACCCACCTGAAGGGACACCAGTCCTCTTACGGGTACCGTGTCCACTCAACAAATTTTACAGTTTGTGAGGTAGGTTTTTTTATGATTTCATACATTATTTGATTGTTAATCTAAACGGTAAAGCATAGTCAGTTTTAAAAGTCAGCTTAAAATATTTTAAGATTTTTACCTTGTTCCAATTCCAAGTGATGTAAAAATCTCAGATTTAATCAGGCATTGTGATTGGCCCATCCTTACATAATGAATGTATTGCACAAATAGATTTTTTAAAAGATGCAGGTGGTCTTCCCTGTCTCAACAAAGGCTGATTTCTTCCCTACAGGAGACAGACAGCGAGCTGATTGTCAGTGCCCTGGGGACCATCGAGGTGGAGGGTAAAGAGGGGGTGCTGAAATTACTGGTTGAGGGGGAACAGGTCTACGACATTGAGGAGGAGCTTTGGACCCCTCTTCAGGGGAAAATGGTCAAGCTGCCATTTTATGTAAAAATAACAGTAAAGGGGAAAAGGGTCACTAAGGCTGAGTTGGTGAAGGGGGAAGATTTAAATTAATAATTTTGGGAATTCTAGGTGGTGGTGGTGGGGGGGGTTGTGTTTATGTTTTGTACAGCCTTGTTATGTTCTATATGTATTTAATTGGGGGGGAAGGGGGGTCATGTTTTTGAAAATTTAATAAAGTTCAAAATGTTTGCAACATTATTAAATGTTTTCATTGTTTTTTTAATGTTCGGATATTTACATAGGCCTTTTAAATACAGATGTTTTTACTGTTGCTACGGTAATAATTTCCACCATGTTCCATAGTAGGCCTAAGGTAAATCAATCTCTCTCTCTCTCTCTCTCTCTCTCTCTCTCTCCCTCTCTCCCTCCCTCTCTCCTTCTCTCTGTCTCTCTCTCTCTCCCTCTCTGTCACTCTGTCAAAGGGGTTTCCTCTCTGTTTACAATTTAGACAGATAAATGCACACATGACCAGCAGAAAAAGAGAGAAATAACTTTTTAAAAGTCGTTGCTCAGTTTGTCTGATTGTTTCAATTTCTGCTCAGTTTATATTATATCTGCTTCATTTTTATGTTTCATGTTCGATTAAGCAGTTGTTAAGTAACTACTGATGAAGACTCAACATTTCCTCATGTGGCTGCTTCATAATAAACGCTTTTACAAACACACACACACATTGTGTTTGGCGCCGGAATCTCTGACTTTCCCTGAACGCCTCAATGAAATCTACGCAGCTCCGCACTCAGCAGCACAGCGTCCCCATTGTGCTCTAGAACCTTCTGAGGTAAGTAGCAATATCCAGTCTGCTAGCTAATAACGTTTTCGAACGGTAGAAATACAGGTTTTATGTTTAAAAAAAGGCTGGCATTGGTTTCCACCTCATACAGAACACAAACATGAATTAAGAGCGAAATGTTTAACTGTAACGTTACAGCTTGGTAAATTATACTTAGCTATCATTAGCTATTATTAGCGCCGATGCTAACGCTAACGCGATGCTAACTCTCACGCTAGCTAATATTAGCTAATGACAGCAGCTTGGTATCTTTAGCTAATATTAGCTAAGGTAGCGTTAGCATTGGCGCTAATATTAGCTAATGATAGCAGCTTTGATACAATTATTGATAGCTATCTTTAGCTAATATTAGCTTTGTTAACTGACATAAAACAACTTGTTAGCTAGTGGTTTAGCTATTGTCAATGGAAAAGCAAACAAACGGTTCTTGCTGGAAAATGTAATACCAAGACAACAATGATGCTAATGTTGCTCTATCTCACTTAGTGATAGGTAGCTAGCTAGGTAGGTAGGTAGGTAGGTAGGTAGGTAGGTTCATTTCAAGGTCCCTGTAGCCTAAAGACATCACACACAACATACACACATGATAAACAGGATGATAAAAAGACATTCCACATGAATAATATGGACAATAAAAAAAAAAGATATATTCAATTAAAAAAAAATTCACATACAAAGGGATGTATGGTAAGGTGCTCTATGAGAGTGATCACAGTTGATGCTAAGTGTTAATAGTCATTTATAATACGGTTAATAAAAATCTCTGGCAAACTTTTTAGAGCAAGCATAAGTGCACAAGATTAACACTTAGCTAACTTTAGCAGTCCTCTTAAATCTGCTTTTTGTCAATGAACCTAATCTTTAAACTGTTTAGCTTGTAACTGACATTGTGGCATTGTGTGGATTCATAAATTTAAACAAAAATGAAATAGCTGCTCTGCCTCACAGCCAGACTTGCTGTTATAGCAGCATCTTACCATTTACTGAGTTTTTTTGTCTGTTTGTACACTGTAACCTTGAACCCACTAACTCACAGTTTGTCACTGGTTTTCTCAACAGAACATTGATACTGCTGTGCGCTTTTGATTGGTAAGTATAGTAATATTATAACTGAAATTGATAATAGATCACATAACTCGACCGTAGATAATTATTTAGCATCTGAACACATTTAAGTTTTGTTTAGAAAATAGCCATTTCCATATGATTTACACCAGGTGATGATTAATTATGTGTACTGTGGCTAATTAAAAGCAGACTGCTAAAAGCAGACTAAAAGCAGACCGCTAAAGTTAGAAGTCCCTCTAGTGGACAGAACGTGTAACAACAGCCACATGATTGTAGTGGCATTGGCAATGCATAAGCCTGAGTAGTGTAGAACATATTTAACAGGCTGCAATTGAGCATTAAATAGTCGAATATTATTTGAATATTAAAAAAAATCTCAAATGGAATTCAAATAGTATTATAGAGGAAGATTGACAGCTCTAGTATATAGAGGAGTTAAGATTAGCACAATTATCAGTGAAATGCAACAATCACATTAATGCAGCAGCAGTAATCATTAATCCAGAAACATAGAATAGGAAACACACACACATGCATACAGACGCACACACACATACAGATACGCACACGCACAAACACACAGACAGACACAGAAAGACCCACACATACACAAACATACATAGACACAGAGAGAAACACACATCCCCACAACACGCACAAACACACATGCACACACACACTCCCACACACACTCACACACGCACAGACACAGTCTGCACACACACACATTTTTTAAAATATGAATCACGAAGGACACTTTGATATTGAGTAAGTTAAAGTGATGGTTTGGAGTAATTCACCCTAGGGTCCTGTGCACCATGACCTCGAGCCAAACACCCCCCCGGAAGCTTTTTTCACCTGGGTCGAACATTGGGAGAGTTAGCTAGAGTGGCATTATCAGCTGAATAGCTTAGCGCAGGGGCTAATGGACCCACGTTTGTATCTTGTAAATTACCCCACTAATAATGCCCGAAATGATACCAAACGTCTACAAGTAGTACAAATAGGTTATGCTCTCATAAAACGATGGATTGGAAAGTTTGTAAGTACACCAGAAGTTTATGAACACTTGCCTGCTCTCTTCTGCTCTCTGTTGCTGCTGCTACCTGCAGTTGGACGAGTGCTTAGGGCCGCCTATAAATTACTACACCGAAAAGAGATACAACAAAAACATTTATTAATTTAATGATTAAATAAGGTAATGTCTCCAAACTTACCTCAATTATAACTTGTCTCCTGCTAGTTATACTACAGCACTTACTAAAATTCGATCTTAAGCAGCAACAACCACAGCAGAGAGCAGAAGCCAAGAGGCAAGTGTTATTTACATAAACTTCTGGTGTACTTACAAACTTTCCAATCCATCGTTTTATGAGAGCATAACCTATATGTACTAGTGTAGAAGTTTGGTATCATTTCGGGCATTATTAGTGGGGTAACTTACGAGATACAAACGTGGGTCCATTAGCCCCTGCGCTAAGCTATTAAGCTGATAACGCTACTCTAGCTAACTCTCCCAATGTTCGACCCAGGTGAAAAAAGCTTCCGGGGGGGTGTTTGGCTCGAGGTCATGGTGCAAAGGACCCTAGGGTGAATTACTCCGAACCATCACTTTAATATGTTGTCCAGCCTGAAAAGTACTCATTAAAGGTCCCATGATATGGTGCTCTTTGGATGCTTTTATATAGACCACCTTTCTAGCCACTGGGGGACCATAGGCAGGCTGGGGAATGCATATTAATGTTAAAAAAAACCTCTTAAAGTGTAATTTTCATTCCAAGGCACCTTTTAAAATAAGCTGTGAGTTTGGTTTTCTAAAGTAAAACTGGATATGTCTTGCTCTATCCCTCACCATACAGATGATGATCTTATAGAAGATGTTGCATTGCTGTAGATTAAGCGACCCAACGTTTGTAGGGTTTGTAGTTGTACTTGTAGTAGAGTAGAGTATTTTCACACGTGGTATAAGTATTTTACTTAAGTGAATGATCTAAATAGTTCTTCCACCACTGCACGTATGTACGGTGTATGAATTTAATATTACAGTGATCTAAAGGATCTTGATAATAAAATAAATTACTCTTGTGAATATCTTATCTTGTAACAACTGAAACTGAAAATCTTCTCCTCTCTCCCTCTCAATGCTTTTGTCCCGCCTCCTCTCTACGTTGCTGTTGGACCATCAGTGTTGGTTTCCTCGTGGCAAGTCAACAGTATGTTAACACACATGAATGATGTCGTTGCTATGACGTGTTGCCTTGACACTTTGTTCGGCAGTAAATACTACTACTGTCTAACGTTACTGTACACATCTGCTTGTGCACTCTACATACTTTTAGTTAGTATTTCACCATCTGTGTTAGTGAATCCTTGGACACCCCACAGTATACTTCACACACGCAAAAATTAGGCAACATGATGTGATTGAACACAGAAGTCAGTGAATACAGAGATTTCCTAGAGACACCTACTAAAGTCATAGTGAAACAATGACACTACTAAAGTCACGCTTAGCTAAAGCATACCAATAATCTGTTCCTTCCTTGATGTTAAAAAAAATATTCACATATTCAAAGCAATCACTTTTTATGTAATGTTGTTTTTTTCTGTTTTGTTGGTCTAATGCAATGTCTCCATTTTGTGTTACAGGGTCTGCTGGCCTCCAGCTCCTCTCCCTCTCCCTCTATCCATTTGAGATCATTCACCTCTCTCCTGTCATTCTACCCACTCATCCCTTAATATAAGACGTTCTATCTCTCCTGTCAAATCTAATACATCTATCTAATTTTGAGGTTTTCTATCTCTCCTGTCATATCTAATATATCTATCTAAATTTTGGAAATTCTATCATTCTATCCCTCTAATTCTATCCCGCTCTATCTCCTTGCATTCTTGCAAGAAACCGATATTTTGGAACGATATATTTGAACCTTGTCTTTTGGAACGATATATTTCAACCTTGTCTTTTGGAACCTGATGTAACAGATTACTGGTATCTGTTTTGGATTCATGGGTTGATTGGAACCTGATCATTCTGTTTTATGGATCTGTGAGTTTCTCTGCTCACACTTCTTCTACCTCTCCTGTCTCTCTCTCACACACATTTGATTTGGCCTTTTCAATTGGCAAAAACCTTATTATTGTATTTTTTAATTGTCCATATTGTATTAATATTCTATTTGGTAACAGTCATAATTAAATAAATGATTAAGTATTTTTGTTCATTAAATTTAAAATAATTGAAAAGACAGAAAAAACATAAATAACACACATTTTGTTTAGCTTTTTATCACAAACATTGGACTGTAAAAACTAATTAAAAATTAAATTGGTACATTTCCAAATATATAAGTTGCTGTTATAAAGTGTATCATTGAAGAAAACTGTCTATTGTTAATGTACATAACAATATATTGAAGTCCAAATCTATATTTATACAAGAAAAGAGCTGTAGTTGTTCCTGGACCGTGTTGCTGTGGAGCTCTGTACCAAAAGGTTTGTTTTGAAGTGTAAAAGTAATTACACTACATATATTGAGTTATTTGTCTCTCATTCACATATTTGTACCTAGTCTATAGATCCACTCACATTGTTGGCATCAACACCTTTTGTACATGCTTTATTGTTGGTTAAACCTTTTATAAAGTGAAATAAATAAACCAACTGTAAGGAGAAACTGTATTCTTTACATATATTAAAATAAACCTGAATATATTAAGGTTGACTTTTTTTTTTATTCATTTACAAAACCTTAATTATACAAATACCAAAGTTTATTCTTGGAAAAGCACAGTATTTGAACATCAGTACAGATTTCTTGATAGTGCCTTAAAATACTAAATAAACCATATTCCTGTCTCCTATTGGTTTCAATTTGCTGAAGATATAGAAACTCACTATTGGAATACAGTATATCCATATATAATTTGTGTGATACGTCAACTTTAGTTTTATTTCTAAATATCTATAATATCTTCACAGACTTGAAAAGATTTTGTGGGAAAACATTTGATCGCTTAGTGTTTTGCTTTAAAATAAATATAAATAGAATATTTTTTATTTAAGAGCAGATACTGCTTTAATCTACTTTCTTATCTTGCTAAGTTAATAATATATTTTGATTCATATTGTGTTTATTATCTTGATTGTCTAAAATAAAAATCAAACAAGGTTTGTAGTTTTGGATCACATCAACAATGCCGAGGAAGAGTAAGAAGTCACAAGCTGCGAGCCTGCGCCATCAGAGGTCAAAGGAGGTTCAGGGTACAGCAGGTGAACAGGTAGAATGTGTTGGTCCTCAGAGCTGTGGAGAGGTGAAGATGGCTGCAGCGTCTCGTGATGATGAAAGGAGTTAGGTAGAGGGATTGTTATCTGCTGCGTACGAGAGAATGATGGTGAAGCAAGGCCTTCTATTATCACCCCGGTAAAGCTCAGAGGTCAAAGTGATGAGCCAGGTGTACCACAGGTATCTTATGCTGACATGGTCAAGAAAAGATGTGTGGCAGTTTCTTCTGAAGCTAACCAGGTAAAACAAAGAGGTCAAAGTGTCGTGTCACCACAGGCGTCTTATGCTAATGTAAAGAGTGGACACCCTCAGTGTGTAGCAGGCCCTTCTCATGCAGACTATATAAATCCAGCAGGTCAGCCTTCTGTAAGACGCGTCCTTGCATCCCGCAGCCAGGCCTCTTGTAAATATGGTAAAAACAGAAATAAGCAGTGTACCTGCAACTCACTTACATTTCTGGCGTTCCTTCACGAGAATGAAAACATCACCAGAGCAGATCTTGACCTTGTTTTGGATAAAGGTAATGTGATGTATAAAGAAGTCAGGAAAATCTTTACTAATCACAGCTATCTGACTACTGACGAACTCCCTCATGAGGTACCTGCACGCACGCATAGATATTATGTGGACATGGAACAAGAATCTAGATATGGTACATTAGGAGAACCTTTACCCGGCGCTCTAGACAGTTTTCTGGACCTAGAGGCAGGACTCAGCTGCTTGCTATCCGATGTTCAGTATGGTTTGCTCCTGATGAGAGCATTATGCATTGCCGTATTCAGAACAAAGTCCGGCAGATACGGTTTCTTTGATCCACACTCCAGAACAGCCAAAGGTTTGCCCCTCCACCCTGGTTCTCACACTCCTGGTACTGCTGTCATGCTGACATTTACAAGTCTTCGTGATATGATTGATCACCTTCTGAAGTATCACAGAATGTTGGGTACACAGCCCTCCTGTGAGTATGAGTTGAAGCCTGTGGAGTTTTACAATGTGAACACTGCCACCCTGAATACTGCTATCTCAGACAGAGACAGTCAGCCTACAACTCACACTGCTGCTGTATCAACTGCTCTGTTGGATGCCACTCTTCAAAAGGAGACAAGTCTGAGTGCTCATATTGGTGACAAATCTGTACATGAAGTATTCACTCATATGGAAACTGAACCAGAAATGTCTAGCCAGATAAGCTTGACTTGTGTCGCATCACACGAAGCTGCGCTGAATGATTCAAACTCAACTATTTCAAAGGTAAACAGTGATGCAACAGATGTCTCTGGTAACATATTACAGGGAGTGTCCCCAAACATCACGTCTGTATCTTCTGTGAAACATAAAGAGGTTCATGTCATATTGCCTGATTATAGTCAAACTGAAGCAGAACCATCAACTGAATTTAGTGTGAATTCTGATACATCACACAATGCTACTGACAGTAAGTCAAACTTGACTGCTCCAAATACTGTGGCCAGTGATGACGTCTCGCATAAACTGAAGAAACTTAATAAACAGCAAAGGAGAAAAATTAAGAGGAGACTATTGCTCTCTGAAAAGCTATCACAAAGACAGGAGAATCAAAAAAGTAAAGAAAGGACAAACTATGCTTCAAATGAAACATATAAAGGAAAGAAAAAATGTTTTATAACGACCCGATACCGACAAGATCGCGAGTTTCGAATGAAACAAAGAGAAAGAATGAACAGCTCATACAGAGAAAAGCCTGAGTTTCGAATGAAACAAAGAGAAAGAATGAACAGCTCATACAGAGAAAAGCCTGAGTTTAGAATGAAACAAAGAAAAGAATGAACAGCTCATACAGAGAAAACCTTGAGTTTAGAATGAAACAAAGAAAAAGAATGAACAGCTCATACAGAGAAAACCCTGAGTTTAGAATGAAAGAAAGAAAAAGAATGAACAGCTTATACAGAGAAAACCTTGAGTTTAGAATAAGAAAAAGAGAAAGAATGACAACGTTTTACAGAAACGACGTTGACTTCAGAGTGAGGCAGCAATCTTATATGCGATCTTATATGAATCAGCGTTATGCAAATGACCAAGCTTTCAGAGATAGACACAGACAACTAATGAGACAAAGAATGCAAGACCGATTTAAGAACAACCTTCTCTTTAGAAGTACGTTTAAAATGAGATGTGCAAATAAAATAAAAAGGAAATACAGATGTATAAATCGACAAACATGTGAGAGTGACAGAGAAAATGACAACTCTTTAATCAAAGAGGCCATATCTCTTTTCAGATCGCATATAACAGAAGGTCCCACCTATGTATGCACTGTCTGCCATAAAGCCTCGTTTCCAAACCAAGTCCGCCCCTGCACAAGGTCAAATTATGTCAAAAATCCACATATAGTTGCAGCTTGCTTGACAGGGAAGTATGTGCATGTTTGCGATGAAGGCTGTGAACACTGCAAGGTGCCTGATGAGAGAAGGAGTGAGTGGATCTGTTACACCTGTCACAATCATCTTAAAGATGGAGCTATGCCAGCTCTCGCTGTAGCCAACAACTTAATGCTTGCTGACATTCCACCTGAGCTGTCGGATCTCAACATATTGGAAAGGCATCTCGCATCCAGATGTATAGCTTTTGCAAAAATAATTCCTCTACCTAAAGGGCGTCAGAGACTAATACGAGGAAATGTTGTGTGTGTCCCGTCTGAGGTGCAGGAAACGATTGAAGCTTTACCCAGACTGAGAAGTGAGTCTCAGGTGATGAGAGTGAAACTGAAGAGACGGTTGTGTTATAAAGGACACCAACTTTTTCAGACAGTTAGTTGGTCAAAGCTCATACAAGCTTTGCATAAACTCAAAGAGATCCATCCACAGTACGAGGACATAACAATCAGAGATGAGGCTGAGTTATGTGATCCAACACTTCCTGATGATGATGAGGATGATGATGATGATGATGTGGATACTACAATGAAGGAAGATGATTATGATGAAACTGATTTAATGGAAATTGACAGGTGTGAGAGTAGTGCTCTGTGTGAGGCAGAAAATGAGCCTGAAAATGAACAGGATATAGACATGGTGTCATGTGATAATGAACAACCAAATGAGCAGAGAGATGACGAAGAAGGCGAAATGCCAAATGGAGGTTTTGCTCTGGAATCATGCCTTCAGCCTTGTGACGTGGCAGAGGAGATTTTATGTTTCAGTGAAGGAATCTATTCTGTTGCGCCTGCTGAAAGAAATAATCCTGTCAGCTTTTTCAAAACACCTAAACTGGAGGCCATGGCTTTCCCTGTACAGTTTCCTACTGGTCAGAACACACTGGATGAACAGAGACCTCTTAAAGTAACACCCAGTAAATATTTCAAAATAAGGCTTTTTGGTGTTGATGATCGTTTTGCCAGAGACACAAACTACTTGTTCTTTGCACAGTTTGTGACAGAAATTCATTTGGCAACATCGAGCATGACAATACAGCTAAGGAAAGGAAAACCTTTTACGAGGGATGGAAGAAATATTACCTCGGGAATGTTGCAAGACAAACGTGAGGTGGAGAGACTGGTGCGAAACAAAGATGCCGTGAGGTTTATGAAAACGTTGCGCGGTACGCCAGCTTTTTGGGAGAAAACTACAAGAGATCTTTTTGCCATGATCAGACAGTTGGGAACTCCTACATTCTTCTGTACGTTTTCTGCAGCTGAAATGCGATGGCCTGAGGTTATCGAGGCAATAAAAAGGCAGCAAGGTGAAGATGTTGATTTTGAAGGGCTTGACTGGTCAGCTAAGTGTGACATACTGCGAAGCAATCCTGTGACAGCAATGCGCATGTTTGATAAGCGTGTTGAGGCATTATTCAGGGATTTGATCTTATCTCCTGCAGAGCCTCTGGGCAGAGTCGTTGACTTTTTTTACCGAGTTGAGTTTCAGCATCGCGGAAGTCCACACATCCACTGTCTCATATGGGTTGATGGTGCTCCTGTTTTTGAAGAAGACGACGATCAGACTGTGTTAGATTTTGTGTCCAAATACATCACAGCTCAGCTGCCTGACCCGCATTCACAACCTGATCTCTACAAGAAAGTCACAGAAGTGCAAACACACAGCAAAAATCACTCAAGGACATGTTTCAAAAGTCGCAGCTCGGGTTGCAGATTTGGATTTCCTAAACCACCCGTCAGAAACACAATGATAACGAGACCTGGTGAGTGCACTGATCCAGTGGAAGTGGAAAAAGCAAAGCAAAAACTTCAACCACTTAACTTGTTATTGAATGAACCCGAAACAGCATCTCTGAGTTTGCAGCAGCTCCTAACTCAATGCAATCTGACATACATGACAACTAAAAATAGCATAAAGGACTGCTGGGTAAATGGATATAATGCACATCTACTTGAAGCCTGGAATGCCAATATTGATGTCAGTTATATACTCAACGCATATTCGTGCATCATATATCTCACCAGCTACATTACCAAAAAAGAATCTGGACTTTCTGAGTACCTCAAAACAGTCATCGAAAACTCCAACAGAGAGCACGTCAATGAATGTGATGAAATGAGGGAAATAATGCAGGCGTATTCCAAAAAAAGAGAGGTCAGCGCTCAGGAATGTGTGACTCGTGCATGTGGAATTAACATGAAGAAGTGTTCACGTGGTGTCGTATTCATACCGACAGATGACAACGCAGTGAAAATGAGTCGTCCCCTCTCGTCCCTGGAAAACACAACACCTGAATGTTCAGATGTGTGGATGACGTCTTTGACTGACAAGTACAAAGCCAGACCTGAAACACTGGAGTTTGAGGAGATGTGTTTGGCTGATTTTGCAGCTACTTGCAGAATTGTCTATGGCAAACAGACGAAAGGTAAAAATGTTTTGCCCCTCCTGAATGAGATGGGATTTGTGCAAAGACGGAAAGACGATAAGCCTGCTATCATCAGGTTTTACCGCCCATCCCAGGAAAAATATCCTGAAAAGTTTTACGGCACGTTACTGAAACTGTACGTTCCCTACCGATCAGAGCAGGAACTGAAAAGACCGTATTACCCCACATATGAGTCATTTTACAGCAATGGATGTGTGCAACTACCAGGTTGTGATCATCTTGAGAGTGTCCAAAACATTGTGAAACGAAACAGAGACAAATATGAGAAAAACAGTGACGAGATTGAGAATGCTGTTGAGGAGTTTGAGCAGAACAGAGGTGTGATTGATGAATGGTGTAATCTGGCGCCAGAATCGGAAGTTGTGAGGTTGGAGTGTATTGAAGAGCTGGAGGCAAGAGAGCCAGATTGTGAAAATGAACAAGATAATGTCCCAGAATACAGTAATCAGGCTAATGCTGTAACAGAAGTCAGAGCCATCAGAGAGCCCCCAGCATTTGATCCCATACTGTTACGCCAAATGTATCAGAATCTGAACAAGAAACAAGCCTGTGTGTTCTATGCAGTTAGAGAGTGGTGCGTAAAGCGAATCTGTGGCCTAAATCCAGACCAGTTCTTCTTTTACATCAATGGTGGCGCTGGAACAGGAAAGTCACATTTAATCAAATGCATCTACTCTGAGGCATCTAAGATACTGTGCAAACTGCCGAGGCGTGCTGAGGAGGCCGACATATCAAACCCAACTGTCCTGTTGACTGCATTTACTGGAACCGCAGCCTTCAACATATCAGGCTCTACACTGCACTCGTTACTCAAACTGCCCAGAAGCCTAAAACCCCCATTTCAAGGCCTTGGTAACAATTTGGATGAAGTCAGATCTGAACTGTTAAATGCTGAGATCATCATCATTGATGAAGTGTCCATGGTTTCAAAGCCCCTTTTTGCCTATGTTGATGCGAGACTCAAACAGATCAAAGGCAGTCAGAGACCATTCGGAGGAATGTCGGTAATAGCTGTCGGAGATTTCTTTCAGCTTCCACCAGTGCGACAGTCCAAGCCCCTCTGTGTGTATGACCCATGTGAGATTGACCTGTGGCGGGAACACTTTCAGATGATCACTCTGACTGAGATTATGCGTCAGAAGGATGATGTTGCCTTTGCAGAGATGTTGAACAGGATCCGTGTGAAAGAAAAGTCAGAGGAGTTGTCCGAGCCAGACAGAGCTTTGTTGTCACAGGCCGTCACCGAACCAGAATTGTGTCCAACTGATGTGCTACACATTTTTGCAACTAATAAACAAGTTGATTCACACAACTCTGCAATGTTAGCTCTGCTCCATTCTCACATCACCGAGATTGATGCTGATGACTATAAAAAGGATCCACAGACAGGCAGAATGGCACGACAAGCCAAACCATTTAAAGGAAACAGAAATGAGTTACCAGATACGCTAAACGTTGCTGAAGGTGTCAGAGTCATGCTCACCAGAAACATAGACGTGTCTCAAGGATTGGTGAATGGATCTTTCTCTACGCTAGTCAGGGTAATATCCTCTGAACAAAATGGTGTCGCACATGTCACTATGCTCGGGCTCAAGATGGATGATGAAACAGCTGGAAGGAATTATCGTAACAGAGCACCAGGAGGACCAGACAATCTAGTGTACATCGACAGAGCGGAGGAGAATATGAAACAGAAAGGAGTGGTACGCAGACAGTTTCCTATTAAACTGGCCTTTGCTTGTACGATTCATAAGGTTCAAGGTATGACAAGGACATCAGCTGTAGTGTCACTGAAACACATTTTTGAACCTGGCATGGCTTACGTAGCTGTCAGCAGAGTGACCTCTCTCAGAGGACTGCACATTTTGGATATGGACGAGAGTAAAATATATGCCAACTCACAAATCACTGCAGCCTTACGGACCATGAGACAAGTCAATTTAGATGACATGATGCCTCTTCTCAAAATCACACAGACTGTGAACGGACATGACACTCTGACCATTGTTCACCATAACACAGAAGGTTTGCCATGCCACGTGAATGACATCAAGAGCCACCATGAACTGTGTCTAGCAGATGTTTTGTGTCTCACAGAAACTCACCTACAAGGCTCCTTTGTTGCAGACAGTCTCCATTTAGAGGGCTACACTATGTTCAAACGCAACAGACACCTGTCCTACACAAATGTTCCACAGATGGCCAACAAACGTGGTGGTGGCGTTGCCGTTTATGTGAAAGAGCACATTCAAGTACGTGAAAAACAGTACGTACATAATGTCACTGACCTTGAGTTTTTGGCTCTGAAGGTTGAAGCCCCAGTGAGTGCTTTGATTGCAGCTGTGTACAGACCTCCGGACTACAGTGTGACATTGTTTCTGTCAAACATGGGAAGCCTGCTGGACTCATTGGAGATCATGGATTGCCACCCTATCATTGTCTGCGGGGATTTCAACGAGAATCACTTATCCAATGCAAGTAAGCCAATCCTTGAGTTGTTTCAGTCCCGGGGCTATGTTCAACTCATCACTGCTGCCACCACAGATAAGAACACACTTCTGGACCTCATTTTCATCTCTAAACCGCAGCATTGTCTCCACTCTGGTGTGATGAGAACATATTATAGTTATCATAATCCTGTATACTGTGTCATGTCCTCTAACAGTCCATAAAGATGGCAGCTGACTTTTACAGATAAAGAAAAAGACAAAAAGGTCTGTGCCTAATACCCAAAGTGAGTGAGTGAAACATGGATCAATAACAGTTTGATTTTAAAGACAAAATTATTGAAACCTGCAATGATAAAATACGTTATGGTCTAATAATTTAAATGTATCTTTGTTGCAGCTGTACCACATGTTAATCTGTCCTGAACAGTTGGCAGGTAAAACAAAAATCCACTGAGCATTATGTTGTGTTTTTTCAGGATACCTCATTGTTGTTGGTCTCGTTTCTATTGCTATGTAAAGGAAACCCAATTTTGCTGTCACACAACATATTGATGTACTTAATTTAGTAAGCTGAAAGACATTTTGTTTGGTAATCTTATATTTTGGCAGAAATGGATAATGTTTTGGTCATAATTATTTCAGGTAACCATATTAATATGAGATATACAGTGGTATGTATAAGTTTAGACACCCATGCTAAAGTTTACTAAAAAGAGGAATACAAAAAAAACATCTTTTGGAAATTGATCTTAATGCCTTAATATAAAAAATGAGGAAAAATCCAACCTTTAAGGACACCAATTTTCTTTGTGAATGAATAATGTATCGTAAATAAATGAATTTTCTTCCTTAAAAAGTATAGACACCACTGTGTTAAATTCCCATAGAGGCAGGCAGATTTTAATTTTTAAAGGCCAGTTATTTCATGGATCCAGGATACTATGCATCCTGATAAAATTCCCTTGGCCTTTGGAATTAAAATAGCCCCACACCCTCACATACCCTTCACCATACCTAGGGATTGGCACGGTTTTATTTCAGTTAGCCTAATAGCTGGTTTGATTTGCATTGATATGGATCTTATTTCAGTTAGCTATTAAAATCATGACAATCTGTAGGTATGTGATGGTGTGGGGCTATTTTAATTCCAAAGGCCAAAATTGGTGTCCTTAAAGGTTGGATTTTTCCTCATTTTTTTTTAATTAAGGCATTAAGATCAATTTCCAAAAGATGATTTTTTTTATTCCTATTTTTAGTCAACTTTAACTTGGGTGTCTAAACTTATGCATACCACTATATTTACAACATATCTTGGGCTGTACATCCCAAGTACAGCCCTAAACATTCTCCGCAACTCCAAATTCGGGGAGGGTGGGGCGATGTAGGCCATCGCCCCACCCTTCCGAACGGCGTTCGCCCATCTCTTAGGACCGACTGACCCATGTTCAACTGCTGTTCACATGGAACCCTTCTCCACCTCGGCCTTCAAAGTTCTCGTTTGAATATTTGCTACTACCACCAAAATCTGCACCCGCGGCGGCTCCACCCGGGCCCACGCCCTAGGCTTCCGTGCTCACCGTGGCGGCCCTCCTACTCGTCGCGGCATAGCCCTCGCGGCTCCTGTTGTCGGCCCTGTCCATTGTCAGGCTAGTTGATTTGGCAACAGGATCCCTCTTTTGTCATGGCCCTTAAGCCAGGTTGTGACAACATTCAGCAGCTGTGTACAGCATTGTACACAGCTGCTATCATTTACTGTAGCAGAAATACATCAGAAAGTAGGTGTTCTATATGTAACACACACTTTCTGGTGAATTGGTACCTACCAGCTGAAACCCCACATTAGTTATAGACTATAACTCATGTACGTTTACTTTCCCCTGGACAAGAGACACAGTTGTCCTGTGTCCTCTGTGAGGACACCGCCAGCTTTGGCCTCACCTCCTTCTTCACGACTTCACCCAGCCCAGCACGACTGTCCAGAACAAGACTAACAGCCAACCAAGAACAACAAGAACCAAGAACAGATGCTTCAGCAGCAGCAGCAGCTTAACTGTCAATCAACAATGGACGGACAATGGCCAGACAATCACTGTTAGACTACACAGGGACACCTTTACCTTCATGCTAGCAGAGGATGAGATAACGCCTGCCTGCCTTTGCTTCACCTTCTCTCTAGTTGGACCACCACTGCCTGCTTTCCACCTGACAGCGCTGAAGAGTCTTCACAACAGAAGGTAATGATTCTAATTTCATATGTGCTTTCTATATTACTTTAATTGTGTGTTTATTCCTGTATTCACTTTGTAATAATGCAGCAATTTTGCAACACCGTTAGCTAGCAGTACATTGTCATTTAAATGAACTTTTTGCTGCAGGTCTGCCTCTGCTGTGATCACTCCGCTTCACACAGTGGAGACAATCAAGACTTTAAAGAAGGCTAAACATGACAATAAGCTGAACCTCATTCATCCTTCCTAAACTACTCTGCACTGGACAGAAATGTTGTGTTGCCCTGCAGCAGTGTTCAAGGTATTTCATTATTGTGGATCACGTAACTTTTGAACATGTCTTTTGCATGGTCTGCAGTTTATTACAACAAATTTCTGTTTTCTCTTGTCAGGACCCGCTTCATTCTCCTATGTCCACAGCTTCGCATCAAATGCTGTCCACAGTTCAGTAAAGCCTAACTTCTGTTGACGTTGGCGAGTGATCAGGTGAACTGATGCGGGGAACCAAACTTACGCTGATCATTCATTTACTCATCACTATCACAGAGACAGCTCCTCCTTAGTGCAACCAAGTTGTAAAGGTAACTGTTATTTGTATTAACTTAGTACAAGATTTGACCAAAGAACTAACAAAAACACTGATGGCATTACTGTTTGTGGTTGCTATTTGCATTAGGAATGCAAGGGATAATGTTTTTTTACTGTTTTTCCATCTAAGGCCTCTGCTCCTGCCATCTAAGGCTCAGATACCTGGAAGCAGCAGTTCTACAGTCCCTGGATCATCAAAGGTCACAATGCTACAGCCCTTACATCTTCACAATTACACTGTGCTCTGTTAAGAGTTCTGGTTTGTGCCAACAATGGACGGATTCAACAATTAGCAACTTACACTACTGACCCATGGACACTGACACTAAGACACCGATTTATTTTGGTACATCGATATTTTATATATATCGTATAATTCGAACAGTGTATGCTTATTTTGTATTTCATCACAATTAATATCTTTTATTTTATTAATTTATTTTTTATGTCACCTTTCTTTTTCCTTCATTATCTGTTTTCTTGGAAGACAAAACAGATATGTATGTATGTATGTATGTATATATATATATATATATATATATATACACATACATAGAAGGAAAAGGAAAGAATGACATGGAATATATTTTACAAAAGTTATAATTATTAGTGTGGGGTTTCAGCTGGTAGGTAAAGGTGTGTTAAAGGTGTGTTAAAGGATTTTCACGTGTAAACTCTGCCTTGGGCTAATATAAACCCTATTGAAAAGCTATGAGTGTTTAAATTTAAAAATCAAAGCTGAACATTTTGTCTTCAGATTTCCCAAAATACATGACTTGGTTAAATACGCCTTGTCAAAAGAACTAGTCAAGAACTAATGTTCCTATGATTGTCTTCTAACCAGAAGACGACTTATTTTTATTATTTATCTCCACCTTATATGATTTATACATTATATCCTTATTTTTCAGTTTCAGTACAATTCATATCTTTTATTTTTATTTATTTTTCAAGTCACCTTTCTGTTTTTCCTCTTTTGTCCCTCCTCTTTTGGGATTTCAGTAAAGTGAGCTAAATGTTGTGATAACGTTTAAAATGACAGCGATTGTCAGTACAGGGCGACTGCAGCTTGAACCAAAAATGGGATATTAGCCTCAGTCTAACCACCATGTAAAAGGCCTTTAATGGTAGGGCTTAGGCCGTCTGCACACTGGCTTCGCGGCGTGTCCGTTCCTATTTTGGCTCCCATGTTAACAGGTTAGAGCTTTCACACTGTCTGTGTGACACGCACGACTCATGCCCGCCAAAAATGCGTGCATGCTAGAAACAGAAAGTGTTTCTAGGCAAAATAGAATACAAAAAGATGTTTATATGTCATTTTGACAAAAATACATTTAATAAATGACATTTTGATGTTTGAAAGTCTTAAAGAAATAATAAATAATTATCGATTTTCAAATATTGTACATGTCAATACAGAGCAAAATATTCTAGCCTATTTCGCTGTCAATACTGCCGTTGTTGGCTTTGCTGTAATCAGGTCGGTATATATTTATGTTAAGTGCAGTAAGGAAACATCCCTGTGTACAGACAAGACTAGCAGCAGCAGCGCGTCAGACACGTTTCTGATGTGTAAAGACATAGAAAATGCCACGCAGCCGCCACGCACCAGAAGCGGCACGCTCACGCCACGCAGCCAGCGTGTAGCCGGCCTAACAATATTGTAAACCATTGAAACATATATTATGGACCCATTTGATGTTATCACAAATAATATATTTAATTTAATTTTCAGTTACTTTAGTTGACAGGATGTTGACAGTGGTGTGAAAAAGTGTTTGCCCCCTTCCTGATTTGTTATTGTTACTTTTTGTTACACCTAAATGTTTCAGATCGTCAAACTAATTTAATTATAATACAAAGATAACGCAAGTAAACACAAAATACAGTTGTTAAAGGTTTTTATTATTAAGGAAAAAATCCAAACCTACATGACCATGTGTGAAAAAGTGTTTGCCCCACCTCCCCCCCGCACTGTTAAAACATAACTTCTTCCCAGAAGTGGCCGGCAGACCAAATTTACCCCAAAAGGGCAGTGACGAGTCATCTAAGAGGTCAGAAAAGACCCCACCACAACATCCAAACTGCAGGCCTCACTTGCCTCAGTTAAGGTCAGTGTTCAGGACTCCACCATAACAAAGAGACTGGGCAAAAATGGCCTGCATGGCAGAGTTCAAGGACAAAAACCACTGCTGAGCAAAAAGAACATTAAGACTCGTCTCATTTTTGCCAGAAAACGTCTTGATCATCCCCAAGACTTTTAGGAAAATACTCTGTGGAGTGACGAGACAACCTCATTTCAGAAAGAGAACATAATAACAACAGTAATGTGATGGTCTGGGCCTGTTTTGCTGCTTCAGGACCTGGAAGACTTGCTGTGATAAATGGAACCATGAATTCTGCTGTTTACCAGAAATCCTGAAGGACAATGTCCAGCCATATGTTCGTGACCTCAAGCTGAAGCGAACTTGGGTTCTGCAGAAGGACAATGATCCAAAGCACATCAGCAAGTCCACCTCTGAATGGCTGAAGAAAAACAAAATGAAGACTTTGGAGTGGCCTAGTCAAAGTCCTGACCTGAATCCTGTTGTGATGCTGTGGCATGACCTTAAAAAGGCAGTTCATGCTCGAAAACCCTTCAATGTGGCTGAATGACAACAATTCTGCAGAGATGAGTGGGACAAAATTCCTCCACAGCGCTGTAAAAGACTCAATGCAAGGTATTGCAACACGCGCTGTTGCAGTTGTTGCTGCTAAGGGTGGCCCAAACAGTTATTAGGGTTAGGGCGCAATCACTTTTTCACACAGAGCCATGTAGGTTTGGATTTTGTTTTCCCTTAATAATAACAACCTTCATTTAAAAACTTTTAAAAGCATTTTGTGTTTACTTGTGTTAACTTTGACTAATATTTAAATTTGTTTGATGATCTGAAACATTTAAGTGTGACAAAGCAGCAAACACTTTTTCAAACCACTGTATATTGTTGGGCCCTGCCTTAAATAACTAGTAGAAAAACAATTACTGTTTAGGCACTATGGATTTTGGTTTTGCAAGAATTGCTGTATTGTATTTTTCTATGTTCTTTTTATTTATTTAAAAAACAAAAAACTATATTCTAAACCATTGCAACATACACATTGACCCATTGGGCTCACCGGTTGCCTGTCTGTCAACAGTATGACAACAATTTTATTTTATTTATTTATTAATATCTAATTATATACAGAATGAATTTTTAACATTTTTTTATTTATTTAACATATATTCTTCATTCTTACTTTTATATTATACTATTTCAAACTGTTTTTCCTTTTTTTCTTTTACTTTTTTTTTACAAAAAAAAAAACACACACATAAATAATAAAAAACAATTCTTTTTCACAAATTATAGTATATTTATTTATAATAAACCAATTTTTTTTTATATTTTTTTTTTTTTTTTTTTTTTTTTTTTACACACACAAAAACACACACACACAAACACACACAAAAAAAAAAAACAAAAAAAAAAAAAACACACAAAAACACACACACAAACAAAACACACAAACAATTAAAAAAAAAAAAAAAAAAAAAAATAAAAAAAATAAAAATTTTTAAAAAAAAAAAAAAAAAAAAAAAAAAAAAAAAAAAAAAACTTTTTACACACACACACGCGCACACTACTCAAAACACACACACACACAACACACACACACACACACACACACACAGCACACACTACTCAAAACACACACACACACACACACACACACACACAAAACACACTCCCCACACAAACACACACACACAGCACACACACTACTCAAAACACACACACACACACCTCCCCACACACACACACACGCCGGCTTGTCGTACACACACCACACTCCTCTCTCTTCTCTCTTCTCATCTCTTCTCTTCTGCTCTCCTTTCTTCTCTCTTTCTCTCCCTCTCTCTTTCCTCTCTTTCTTCTTGTTCAGCCCCATTCTTTTCACCTAATATATTTCACATCTCATCTCAGCTAGATTGATGCTTTTTCGTTCTATGCAGTATATATCTGATAATAATGAAAATATTTCTTCTGCTCTCAGTGTCTGAAGTGCTGGCGTGTACTACAGGAGAAATATTAAGAGCAGGTGCTATCGTTATCAGATCAAAGAGATGTTTATAAACATTGCCCAGGCCCTTAGTAACCATGACAACCCTTTCACAGACAGTCTACTGATTACTCCAGGCTTGCTGTAGGAGTCAACTAAGTAGACTAACTATGATCATCAGTCTATATCATTTGCGTTCCACTTCTGTCTGTCTGTCTGTCTGTCTGTCTCCTTATCTGTCTGTGTCTCCCTCCCTCCCTCTGTCTGTATCCCTCCCTCTTGTCTCCCTCTCTTTCTCTATGCCTCCCTCCTTCCTTCTTCTGTCTCTCCCTCCAGGGTCATTTGTGATTTCATCCATGTATATAGCCGCTGTTCTTTTCAGGCAATATATCCACCTCTCAGCTCTTTAGGGTCATGCTTGTTTGTTCTACGCAATGGATATGGCTGATAATAATACAAAGTCTATAAACTTTCAGCCTCTTTAGTCTATTTTAGTCAAAGTTGCTATCTTTCTTTTCCTCTCCTCTCTTTCCTCTCTCTCTCCTTCTCTCTTTATTCTCTCTCTCCTCTCTCTTCTCTCTTCTCGTCTCTTCTCTCCTGCTCTCCTTTCTTCTCTCTTTCTCTCCCTCTCTCTTTCCTCTCTTTCTTCTTGTTCAGCCCCATTCTTTTCACCTAATATATTTCACATCTCATCTCAGCTGGATTGATGCTTTTTCGTTCTATGCAGTATATATCTGATAATAATGAAAATGTTTCTTCTTTCAGCCTTTTCAACTTTCATCTTTAACAGTATAACAGTATTAATTTGTTTCATATTTCTGCATATATGAGTCATTATCAGTTAGAAAATCTACTCACACCTCACAATGTTCTACACATTTTGTCATTATTCAACCTTTAAAGCAAACAGTTCAGTTTAGCATAAACTTTTAACTTTTTAATGAAATTCATACTTATTAAACGGATTTCCGCTTTTTCAACTATTTTCACTATTTCAACTTCTTCTTACGGATTTAAGCTGTTCGACCAGTTTAGCTTTAGCAATTCAGCTATTCAGCATTCCCACGCATTTTCCGCAGGAAATGCATTTTCTAGTTTTTTTTTTTTTATTATTATTCCCTCTTCCGTACGTTTTTTGGCTCTCTGTAACTTCTGCATACTTCCACCTATTTAAACCATTCAACTTTTCAAATGTTCACCTCTTTCAGCTAATGATGGGACTTCTTCAACTTTTTTTCTACTATTTATACTTTTTTAAATTTTAAGCTTTTTAACACTTTTTTTAAGCATTAAAGTCAATGAGAGCAGGCTTCAACCCCTTAAAATCTTCCTCTGCTTCAAAATGTATCTCCTCCTACATTCTTCCACCTACAGACGTGATTCAAAATTTAAACTGTTTAAAAAATATTCAGCTATCCGGCTACTAACTTTCAGGTTGATACCTTTTACAGTTTTTGTGAAAAATCTGTTTAAGTTTAATAATCATTTCAGGAAATTTTATCGATTAAACAGAGTGTGTATTGCGTGAGCTAGAGTGGATGACATCATAGCTAGAGGGTGAAGCTTCGAAAAAATTATCTTTGTCCCTGCTCAATAAATTGTTCTCACGCCCACAATATCTACTTGGCATACACAATTTATACATCAAAACGTAGGTATTTTTGTCTAGTTTCAGAAACTCTGCTCAGTTTTGTGATACGCCTTTTACTTTTGGCTGGTTGAGCTTCCAAATGACAAGATCTCCATTTCGTTCTCCATTTGCTTCAATGATCAAACTCCTGGATATTTCCCAGCGAAACACTGAACGAACCACTTTTTGAAATCGCTGATATGACCACATTTTTACGTTTATCCATATAAATTTCATACCGATACATTCACAAAGGCCTTGTGGTGCTCAGGATCACGTCATTTGACTGATAGCAGTTATGGTGTTGCCACAGTGAGGCTTTGTTTGAGAGCTCGCTCTCAGGGACTCTGAATAGCTGCAGCACAGCACAGCTGACAGATTCAGCAGGTGACAGGCTCGTTAGCTTGATTACAGACATCAAAGCAAGTTTATAAACATTCCCAGGCCATGGTTACCATGACAACACTTTCACAGACACACACCCAGATCCTACAGGCAGTAATATGAACAGTAGTCTATACAGATACTACAGGCAGTAATATGAACAGTAGTCTATACAGATACTACAGGCAGTAATATGAACAGTAGTCTATACAGATACTACAGGCAGTAATATCAACAGTAGTCTGTGGTCTTCCACTTCTCTCTGAATGTTTTCTCTCTCCCCCTCTCTATCTCTCTGTTTCTCTCTCTTTTCTCTCTCCATCCCTCCTTCTCCCTCTCTCTCTGTCCTCTCTCCATCCCTCCCTCTCTCTCTGTCTCTCTCTCTTTCTCTCTCTTTCCTTTCTCCATCCCGCCTTCTCCCTCCTCTCTATCTCTCTGTTTCTCTTTTCTGTCTCTCTCTCTCCCTGTTTCTCTCTCTCTTTTTCTCTCTCTCTGTCCTCTCTCCATCCCTCCTTCTCCCTCCCTCTCTCTGTCCTCTCTCCATCCCTCCTTCTCCCTCCATCTCTCTCTGTCTCTCTCTCTTTTTCTCTCTCTCTCCTTCTCTCTCATCCCGCCTTCTCCCTCCCTCTCTCCCTGTCTCTTTCTCTTTTCTCTCTCTCTCCTTCTTTCTCCATCCCTCCTCCCTCCCTCTCTTACTTTCTTTAACTTATTGAACCAATTTCCACTTTTTCAACTATTCTTCAGCTTCAGCTAAAGACTTCACAATGTTCTACATTTTGGCATTTTTCAGCTTTTAAAGCCAACTTTTTAACGATTTCCACTTTTTCAACTATTCTCACTATTTCAACTTCTTCTTACAGATTTCAGCTATTCAACCAGTTAGCTTTAGCAGTTCAGCTATTCAGCATTCCCACGCATTTTCCGCAGGAAATGCATTTTCTAGTTGGGGGAATGCTGTTCTACAGCATTCCACCTATTGTTATCCTGTTCTTTATTTTTCTGCTTATTATTATTATTCCGTACGTTTTTTGGCTCTCCGTAACTTCTGCATACTTTCACCTATTCAAACCATTCAACTTTTCAAATGTTCACCTCTTTCAGCTAATGATGGGACTTCTTCAACTTTTTTTCTACTATTTATACTTTTTCAAATTTTAAGCTTTTTAACACTTTTTTTTTACATTGAAGTCAATGAGAGCAGGCTTCAAACCCTTCAAATCCTCTTCTGCTTCAAAATGTATCTCCTCCTACATTCTTCCACCTACAGACGTGATTCAAATTTTAAAATGTTCACAACATATTCAGCTATTCGGGGTCTACTTTTTAGTTTGATATCTTTTACAGTTTTTGTTAAAAAGCTGTTTAAGTTTAGTGATCATTTCAGGAAATTTTATCGATTAAACAGAGTGTGTATTGCGTGAGCTAGAGTGGATGATGTCATAGCTAGAGGGTGAAGCTTCGAAAAAATTATCTTTGTCCCTTCTCAATAAATTGTTCTCACGCCCACAATATCTACTTCTCATACACAATTTATACATCAAAACGTAGGTATTTTTGTCTGGTTTCAGAAACTCTGCTCAGTTTTGTGATACGCCTTTTACTTTTCGCTGGTTGAGCTTCCAAATGACAAGATCTCCATATCGTTCTCCATTGGCTCCAAAGTTGAAACACCTGGATATTTCCCAGCGAAACACTGAACAAACCACTTTTTGAAATCACTGATATGACCACATTTTTACGTTTATCCATATAAATTTTATACCGATACGTTCACAAAGACCTTGTGGTGCTCAGGATAACGTCATTTGACTGATAGCAGTTATGGTTTTGCCACTGTGAGGCTTTGTTTGAGAGCTCGCTCTCAGGGACTCTGAATAGCTGAAGCACAGCACAGCTGACAGATTCAGCAGGTGTTGCTCATCAACTTGATTACAGATCAAAGCAAGTTGTTAAACATATCCACTGGCCATTCGTTACCATGACAACACTTTCACAGACACACCCAGATACTACAGGCTACAGGCCTCCTTCCATCTCTCTCTTTCCCTGTCTCTCTCTCTCTGTCTCTTTTTCTTTACCTCTGCCACTCTCTCTATCTCTTTCTCTCTCTCTTTTTCTCTCTCTCCCCTTCTCTCTTCATCCCTCCTTCTCCATCCCTCTCTTCCCCCCTCTCTTCCTTTCGCTCTCCATCTCTTTATTTCCCTCTCTATCCCTCTCTCTCTCTCTCTATCCCCTCTCTCTCTCTCTTTCCTTCTCTTTCTCTCTCTTTGTCTCTCCCTCTCAGACCTCACAATATTCTACATATTTTGTCATTTTTTCAGCTTTAAAACCAACTGTTCAGTTTAAGCGTCAACGTTTAGCTTTTTAATGAAATTCATACTTCAACGATTTCCACTTTTTCTTACGACTCTCACTACTTCAACTACTACAAACATTCACTGGCCAGTCGTTACCATGACAACAGATACACACCCAGATACTACAGGCAGGAATATGAACTTTAGTCTGTCTTCTCTCTTCTATTCTCTTGTTCTGGTCTGTCTGTCTGTCTTCTCTCGCTCCCCCTCTATCTCTCTTTTTCCATCTGCCTCTCTCTTCCTCTCTATCTGTCTCTCTCTCTCTCTTTCTCTCTCTATCCCTCTCTCTCTTTTTCTTTCACTCTCTCCATCCCTCCTTCTCCCTCCCTGTCTCTACCTCCCCCTCTCTTCCTTTCTCTCTCTCTCTCACTCTCTTTCCCTCTCTCTCTGTCTCTTTCTTTCCCTTTGCCTCTCTCTCCCTCTCTATCCTCTCTCTCTCTTTCTCTCTCTATACCTCTCTCTTTCCCTCTCTCTCTCCTCTTTCTCTCTCTTTGTCTCTCCCTCTCTCTCCTTTCTCTCTCTTTGTATTTCCCTCTCTCTCTCTCATCCCCCCCTCTCTCTCCCCCTCTCTCTCATCCCCCTCTCTCTCTCTCTCCCTGTCCCTCTCTCTCTCTATTTCCTTCTTTCTCCATCCCTCCTCTCCCTCCCTCTCTCCCTCCTTCCCTCCCCCCTCTCTCTCTCTCTCTCTGTCTCTCTATCTCTCTATCTTTCTTTCCCTCTCTCTCTCTCCTTTCCTCTCTATCCCTGTCTTGTTTGTTCTATGCAATGGATATGGCTGATAATAAGTCTTTTTAGTCAATTTATTGAAACTTCCACTTTTGACAGTTTTACAGTTTAGCTTACCGCTTTTTCTACAAATGTATTTCAAAGAAATTATTTTATTATTATATATAATATTATATTAGTGGTGTTCTTCAACTTTTCAATGAAATTCATACTTATTGAACCAATTTCCACTTTTTCAACTATTCTTCTGCTTCAGCTAAAGACCTCACAATGTTCTACATATTTTGTCAATTTTCAACTTTTATGGCCAACAATTCAGTTTAGCGTCAACTTTGAACTTTTAACCGATTTTCACTTTTTCAACTATTCTCACTATTTCAACTTATTATGGATTTGGGCTATTCATCCAGTTAGTTATGAACAAGTAGTCTATACAGATACTACAGGCAGTAATATGAACAGTAGTCTATACAGAACAGTAGTCTATACAGATACTACAGGCAGTAATATGAACAGTAGTCTATACAGATACTACAGGCAGTAATATGAACAGTAGTCTATACAGATACTACAGGCAGTAATATCAACAGTAGTCTATACAGATACTACAGGCAGTAATATCAACAGTAGTCTCTACAGATACTACAGGCAGTAATATGAACAGTAGTCTATACAGATACTACAGGCAGTAATATGAACAGTAGTCTATACAGATACTACAGGCAGTAATATGAACAGTAGTCTATACAGATACTACAGTCAGTAATATGAACAGTAGTCTATACAGATACTACAGGCAGTAATATGAACAGTAGTCTATACAGATACTACAGGCAGTAATATGAACAGCAGTCTGTGGTCTTCCACTTCTCTCTGACTGTCTTCTCTCTCCGCCTCTCTATCTCTCTGTTTCTCTTTTCTTTCTCTCATCCCCCTCTCTCTCTCTCTCCCTGTCCCTCTCTCTCTCTATTTCCTTCTTTCTCCATCCCTCCTCTCCCTCCCTCTCTCCCTCCTTCCCTCCCCCCCCTCTCTCTCTCTCTCTCTCTCTCTGTCTCTCTATCTCTCTATCTTTCTTTCCCTCTCTCTCTCTCCTTTCCTCTCTATCCCTGTCTTGTTTGTTCTATGCAATGGATATGGCTGATAATAAGTCTTTTAGTCAATTTATTGAAACTTCCACTTTTGACAGTTTTACAGTTTAGCTTACCGCTTTTCTACAAATGTATTTCAAGAAATTATTTTATTATTATATATAATATTATATTAGTGGTGTTCTTCAACTTTTCAATGAAATTCATACTTATTGAACCAATTTCCACTTTTTCAACTATTCTTCTGCTTCAGCTAAAGACCTCACAATGTTCTACATATTTTGTCATTTTTCAACTTTTATGGCCAACAATTCAGTTTAGCGTCAACTTTGAACTTTTTAACGATTTCCACTTTTTCAACTATTCTCACTATTTCAACTTATTATGGATGTGAGCTATTCATCCAGTTAGTTATGAACAGTAGTCTATACAGATACTACAGGCAGTAATATGAACAGTAGTCTATACAGAATTACTACGGATATGAACAATGGTCTATACAGAACATTAGTCTATACAGATACACTACGGGCAGTAATATGAACGATAGTCTATACAGATACTACGGGCAGTAATATGAACAGTAGTCTATACAGATACTACAGACGGTATCAACAGTAGTCTATACAGATACTACAGGCAGTAATATCAACAGTAGTCTCTACAGATACACAGGCGGTAACCATGAACAGTAGTCTATACAGATACTACAGACAGTAATATGAACAGTAGTCTATACAGATACTACAGGCAGTAATGTGAACAGTAGTCTATACCAGATACTACAGTCAGTAATATGAACAGTAGTCTATACATACTACAGGCAGTAATATGAACAGTAGTCTATACAGATACTACGAGGCAGTAATATGAACGGCGGTCTGTGAGGGTCTTCCCGCTACCCTGGGCTGTCTTCTCTCTCCGCCTCTCTATCTCTCTCTGTGCCTGCTGCTTCTCTCTCTCCTGTCTCTCTCTCTTTTTCTCTCTCTCCTTCTCTCTCCCATCCCATTTCTCCCCTACCTCTCTCCCTGTCTCTCTCTGCTTTTCTCTCTCTCTCCTTCTCTCTCCATCCCTCCTTCTCCCTCCCTCTCTTACTTTCTTTGGTTTATTGAACCAATTTCCCGCTTTTTTCAACTGTACTTCTGCTTCAGCTCAAGAGACTTCTGTGTTCCACATATTTTGTCGGCTTATTACGTGACTTCCTC
>NC_053113.1:43508192-43525692 GCF_010015445.1 Perca fluviatilis
GTGGATGACATCACAGCTAGAGGTGAAGCTTGAAAAAATTATCTTATCGTTCCTTGTCTGTAAACTGCTCTCCTATACAATATCTACTTGTCCTTTAATTGCCAATGAAACGTAAGGTATTTTGTCCTAGTTTCAGAAAATCTGCTCAGTTTTGTAATCGCCTTTTACTTTTTGCTGGATTGGGCTTCAAATGACCAAGATGTCCTCTTATCGTTCTCCAGTGGCTTCAATGATCAAACTCCTAGATATTTCCCAATGAAATACTGGACAACCACTTTTGAAATCGCTGATATGACCATACATTTTCACGTTTATCCATATAAAATTTTATACCCGATACGTTCACAAAGGCCCTTGTGATCTCAGGATCACGATCATTTGACTGATAGCGAGTTGTGGTGTTGCCACGGTGAGGCTTTGTTTGGGAGCTAGCTCTCAGGGGTCTCTGAATAGCTGCAGCACACACAGCCTGACAGGGTTCAGCAGGTGACTTAGGCTGCGTTAGCTTGATTACACGACATCAAAAGCAAGTTAAGCATTCCCAAGCCATGGTTACCATGACCAACACTTTCACAGGCCACACACCCAGATACTACAGGCTGTGTATGAACAGTAGTCTATGCAGATACTACAAGACAGTAATATGAACAGTAGTCTATAAATACTACAGCATTACACTATTATACAGATACTACAGGCAGTAATATGAACAGTAGTCTCCACTTGAGATACTACAGGCTACAGGCCTCCCTCCATCTCTGTCTTTTCCCTCTCTCTCTCTCTCTCTCTCTCTGTCTCTTTTCTTTCTTTACCTCTGCCTCTCTCTCTCTCTTTCTCTCTCTCTTTTCTCTCTCTTTCTCCTCCATCCCTCTTCTCTCCTCCCTCTCTCTGTCACTCTCCTCCATCCCTCCTTCTCCTTCCTCTCTCTCTGTCTCTCTCTCTCTCTGCGTAATAATATGTCTTGTAATGTCCCTCCGTATGCATCATGATATGTGGACGTGAACGACAGCGTAATAATAATAATAATAGCGTTTAATGTCTGTTTGGCAATATGTCGCGTTAATAGGTCATCATTGTCATCATAATAATGTGATAATAATGGTACAATATATCAGGTCACGACTTAATAAATATGATGTGAACTGTGGTAATATGTCAGGTTTGCTCATTAAAAATAATATGTCGTTAATGCTCGTCCATCGTATGCATCATAATATGTGATGTCATGTCATTTCTGTGACAAGGTCGACATGCCATCATGTCATGATGTGAGCAACCGGTAATAATGTCATTTAATAATGTCCGTTGTCATTTATGCATCATCATCTTGATTAATGTCGCGTCTATCCATTGTCCCATCAATATGCGGTCTCTTAATGAAAAACTGTCATGTTTAATGTCGCGTCCATTTAATAAATAAAATAATGGCCAATAATAATATCATTTAATATGTCAGTCGCTTTATAAATAAAATAATAATATGATTAATAATAATAATATGTAATAAAGCAATATGTAATAATAATTTTATATCACGGTCCGTGACTGTAAAATAATATGTCATATGTGAACAATAAACAGGCAATAATATGTCATGGACATGTCTGTATGTCTTGGTCATATATCACAAGTCCTCATTTGTCATCATAATGATTAATAATGTCATTTTATGTCGTCCCTTGTCATCATATGTCTGCATGATAATGACAATAAGCAATAATAATGGTTTAATAATGTGTCGTTTTATCCTTTATAAAATAAATAATGTAGATTAAATATGTAAAGGTCATCATTTTGTCATCATAATGTAGTGTAATATGTCATTATGTATCTCCGGAAGCAATAAATAAAATAATATGCATGATCAATGTTTAATATGTAATAATTTTAATAATATGTCCGTTTGTGACTGCTCATCGTAATAATATTACTGGTCATCTCCGTCCATCTGGCGTAAATAAATAATAATATGGTGTATGAAGCAATAATATGTAATTTATGTCCGTCCGTTGTTGTCATCATCGTCGCGATTAATGACAATGGCAATATGTAATGTTTTAATAATATGTCGTTGGCCATTTAACAAATAAATATGCTCTGATTAAATGTCGGTGCATCATTTATCGATGCAAAGTAATAATAGCGATGTAACGTAATATGTCATTGTCTCGGTGCGCCACATATGATATGCTTGAACTTGTAACGGCAATAATATGCCAGACATGTCTTGATATGTCCGTCATCATTTTAATAAATGCATGTATGCGATAATATGTATGCCATTTAATAATAGTGAAGCAATAAATAAAGCTGTCGCGATATCAACATGACATGTATAGGCTGTAATATGTCCGTTTGTCATTTGTAAATATAATAATAATGGTGAAATAATATCGTCCATCATTTAATGCATCATAATATGATGTAATATCATTTTAATATGGTCGCAGCCATCATAATATGCATGATAATGTTTAATGGCAATAATATGTCGGCTATGTCCGTCATCATAATAGCGATGTGTAATAATAATAATAGTAACATGTCATATGTCATTTAGCAATATGTCAGGTCATTTCTTCATCATGTCGCGGACGTAACGACATATATATGTCCTGGAACATGTCTGGTGTAATATGCGTTAATAAGTCATCATTGTCATCATATGATGTATGTATCATTTCTCGTCCCCATCATATGCATATTAATATTAATAATATCATTATGTATATCGTTTATCATTTTATGCATCATATCTTGATTAAATATAAATTCATCATTGTCATCATAATATCATATGTCGTTATATGTCTCCAATATAAAATATGCATAATGGCGTATTAATAATAATAGTAATATGTCGTTATGTTTCATCATCATGTCTTGGTCATGTCGTCCATCATTGTCATCATATGATTAATAATAATGGCAATATATGTCATTCATCATCCGTGACTGTATCATGTCATGATGTAACGTAATATGTATGCATTGTAATATGTCGTTTGTCATTTTGTCATCATATAGGTCATCTCGCGTCCCATCATTGTCATTTAAATAATAATGTCTTACGATTAATATGGCAATATGTAATTTCCTTAATAAGGTCATGTTTTAATAAAAGCAAATAATATGATGTAGACGTAAACGACGTATATGTAATAATAATGGGCAATGTCGTTATTAATGTCTTGATAAATATGTCTCCGTCATCATTTTAATAAATAAATATGTATGTGATGTAATATGTAATGGAACATAATAATAAGGCAATAAATAAAATAATGTAGCGGATGTGAGCATGAAAAAGCGTAATAAATTAATAATGTCGTTTAGCCATTTTGTAAATAAAATAATAATAACGCAGATAAATGTCGTCATCATTTAATAAATAAATATCGTTATTAACGATGTTAATGAAAAGCAACATATGTCATTTGTAATATCGGGTCCGAAATTTTAATAAAATAAATATGCATGATGTAACTTGACGTAATAATGGTACAATAATATTAAAATTAAAGCATTTTGTAAATAAATAATAATGTGATTATTAATAATAATAATAATAACGTATGTTTTATGTCATTTAATAAATAAATGTCTTACGTCATGGACGTGACGACTTATTAATAATAATAATATTAATCATGGACATTAATGCCGTTTTGCTTGTGTCTTGATTAAATATGTAAAATTATGTTGTCATCATAATAATAGCGATTATTAATAATAATATGTTATTAACTAATAGGTCGTGGAGTATAAATGCATGTAGCCAAAAGCGTTAATGACATGACGACATGTAATGTCGTAATAATGTCGTTTGCAGCCATTTATGCATCATCATGTCGCGATTAATGTATGGGTCATCATTTTAATAAAATAAATAATATTAATAATAGGTAAATAATAATAGAACGTAATAATGGGTAAACGTAAATAATGCGCGATGTGTTAATAATATGTATGTCATTTATAATAATAATAAATTTGGCCATTTATTAAATAAAATATATGTGATTAATATGGTCATCATTTTATTATAAAATAACGGTAATGTCGGCATGACGTATATGTATGCATGTATGTCTGGTCGCATTTTAATAAAATAAATATAGATTAATGACAATGACAACGTAATAATAATATATTCGTCCGGGACATTTTAATAAAATAAAATATGGTGTGTATAATAATATGTGAAGCGGCTGTATGTGCCTTCTCTCTCCATCCCTTCTCCTCTTCTCTTTCTCTTTTCTCTTCCTCTCTCCATTTCTCTCTCATTTCTCTCTGTCCTCTCCATCCCTCTCTCTTTCCTCTCTGTCTCTCTCCTTCTCCTTCTCTCTCTCCTTTCTCCCTTCCTCCCTCTGTCCTCTATCCTTCTCCTCTCTGTCTCTCTTTCTCTTTTTCTCTCTCCTTCTCTCTCCATCCACCTTCCCTCCTCTCTCTCTCTTTCTCTTTTCTCCTCTCTCTCCTTCTCTCTATTCCTTCTCCTCTCTCCCTCTCTCTTTCTCTTTTTCTCTCCTTCTCTCCATCCCTTCTCCTCACTCTTCTTCTTTTTCTCTTTTCTCTCTCTTCTTCTCCTTTCTCCATCCCTCCTCCTCCCTCTCTTCTCTTTCTTTTTCCTCTTTCTCTTTTCTTCCTTCCTTCCTCTCTTTTCTTCCTTTCCTTCCATTCTCTTCTATTTCATCTTCTTCTTTCTCTCTCCTTCTTCTCCATCCCCCTCCTGTCTCTCCTTCTTCTCCATCCCCTCCACTCTCTCTCTTTTCTTTCTCTCTCCATCCCTCCTTCTCCTTTCTCTCTGTCCTCTTCCATCCCTCCCTCTCTGTCTCTCTCTCTCTTTTCTCTCTCTCCTTCTTTCCTCATCCCTTCTCTCTCCTCTATCTCTCTGTTTCTCTTTTTTCTTTCTCTCTCTCTCTCCTTTGTCTCTCTCTTTTCTCTCTCTCTGTCCTCTCTCCATCCCTCCTTCTCCCTCCCTCTCTCTGTCTCTCTCCATCCTTCTCCATCCACTCTCTCTGTCTCTCTCTCTTTTTCTCCTCTCTCCTTCTCTTTCTCCTTCTCTCTTTCCTCTTTTTTTCTTTTTTTCTCTTCTATACGCTCCCTGTCTCTACTATTTTGTCATTTCCTTTTATTCTCTCTCTTCTTTCTCTCCTTCCCTCCATTCTCCCTCTGTTTGTCTTTTCTTCTCTCTCTCCCTGTTTCTCTCTCTTTCTCTCTCTGTCCTCTCCATCCCTCCTTTCCCTCCCTCTCTTTCTCTCTTTCTCTTTTCTCTCTCTCTCCTTCTCTCTCCATCCCGTTCTCCCTCCCTCTTCCCTGTCTCTTTCTCTTTTTCTCCTCTCTCTCCTTCTCTTATCCCCCTTCTCCCTCCCTCTCTCCCTGTCTCTTTCTCTTTTTCTCTCTCTCTTCTTCTTTCTCCATCCCTCCTCCCTCCCTCTCTTACTTTCTTTAACTTATTGAACCAATTTCCACTTTTTCAACTTCAGCTAAAGACTTCACAATGTTCTACATATTTTGTCATTTTTCAGCTTTTAAAGCCAACTTTTTAACGATTTCCACATTTTCAACTATTCTCACTATTTCAACTTCTTCTTACAGATTTCAGCTATTCATCCAGTTAGCTTTAGCAGTTCAGCTATTCAGCATTCCCACGCATTTTCCGCAGGAAATGCATTTTCTAGTTTATTATTCCGTCTTCCGTACGTTTTTTGGCTCTCTGTAACTTCTGCATACTTTCACCTATTTAAACCATTCAACTTTTCAAATGTTCAGCTCTTTCAGCTAATGATGGGACTTCTTCAACTTTTTTTCTACTATTTATACTTTTTCAAATTTTAAGCTTTTTAACACTTTTTTTTAACATTAAAGTCAATGAGAGCAGCCTTCAAATCCTTCAAATCCTCTTCTGCTTCAAAATGTATCTCCTCCTACATTCTTCCACCTACATACGTGATTCAAAATTTAAAATGTTCACAAAATATTCAGCTATTCGGGGTCTACTTTTCAGGTTGATATCTTTTACAGTTTTTGTGAAAAAGCCTTTTAAGTTTAGTAATCTTTTCAGGAAATTTTATCGGGTGTGTATTGCATTTGCTAGAGTGGATGACATCACAGCTAGAGGGTGAAGCTTCGAAAAAATTATCTTAGTTCCTTGTCTGTAAACTGCTCTCACGCCCACAATATCTACTTGTCGTACACAATTTACACATCAAAACGTAGGTATTTTTGTCTAGTTTCAGAAAATCTGCTCAGTCATGCGATACGTCTCGTACTTTTGGCTCAGCGAGCTTCCAAATGACGAGATCAACAAATTTCTGTCCATCCGCTCCAATGATGAAAGGCGTCCATATTTTCCAGCGAAGAGCAGAACGAACCACTTTTTTAAATCGCTGATATGCCCACATTTTTACATTTATCCATATAAGTTTTACACCGATACGTTCACAAAGGCCTTGTGTCTCTAACGGTCAAGTCGCTGTTTCGATAGCATGTACTGTTGTGGATTTATTAAGGCTTGTTTGAAGGGTTCTCTCACACTGTCTCTCACTAATCAGGTGTGGGGATTAATGATCAAAGAGATGCTTTATAAATACTAAAGGAAAGATGTTTGTCTGTTCTGAAGATGGCGCAGTAGTTCCCTCTTCCGTACGTTTTTTGGCTCTCTGTAACTTCTGCATACTTTTACCTATTTAAACCATTCAACTTTTCAAATGTTGAGCTCTTTCAGCTAATGATGGGACTTCTTCAACTTCTTTTCTACTATTTATACTTTTTTAAATTTTAAGCTTTTTAACACTTTTTTAACATTGAAGTGAATGAGAGCAGGCTTCTACCCCTTAAAATCTTCCTCTACCTTCAAAATGTATCTCCTCCTACATTCTTCCACCTACAGACGTGATTCAAAATTTAAACTGTTCACAAAATATTCAGCTATTCGGGGTCTACTTTTCAGGTTGATACTTTTTACAGTTTTTGTTAAACAGCTGTTTAAGTTTAGTGATCATTTCAGGAAATTTTATCGATTAAACAGGGGTGTTTGTGTTGAGCTAGAGTGGATGATGTCATAGCTAGAGGGTGAAGCTTTGAAAAAATTATCTTTGTCCCTTCTCAACAAATTGTTCTCACGCCCACAATATATACTTTTCATACACAATTTATACATCAAAACGTAGGTATTGTTGTCTGGTTTCAGAAACTCTGCTCAGTTTTGTGATACGCCTTTTACTTTTGGCTGGTTGAGCTTCCAAATGACAAGTTGTCCATATCGTTCTCCATTAGCTACAATAATCAAACTCCTGGATATTTCCCAGCGAAACACTGAACAAACCACTTTTTGAAATCGCTGATATGACCACATTTTTACGTTTATCCATATAAATTTTACACCAATACGTTCACAAAGGCCGTGTTTCTCTAACGGTCAAGTCGCTGTTTTCGATAGCATGTACTGTTGTGGATTTATTAAGGCTTGTTTGAAGGGTTCTCTCACACTGTCTCTCACTCATTAGGTGTGGCGATTAATGATCAAAGTGAGGCTTTATAAATACTGAAGGAACATTGCTTGTCTGATCTAAAGATAGTGCAGTGGTTATGCTGCAGGGCTTTGGTGTGGAGGACCAGGGTTCAAATCCTGCTGTGGTACATCAATCAATGTGTCCCAGTGTAGGATGTTGTTGTACTTTTTCAACCACTCTCGCTACTTCAACTTATTCTTACGTATTTAAGCTATTCATCCAGTTTAGCAGACACACACACAAAGACACACAAAGACACACACCTATACACACACACGCACAGACACACACACACACAGACACACACCTATACACACACACACGCACAAACACACACACAGATACACACACACACACACACAGAACAGACACAAAAAACAGAAACACACGACAACCAACACACAAAAAACAACAAAACCCAGACACACACCAACAACAAGAACACAATACATACACACATACACATAAACACATACACAAAGTATGTTTATAAACAATGTCACAGAGCCATAGTGCCAACAACCCTTTCAGAGACAGTCAAACTTTAAGCCTTTTTAGCCTTTCAATTTTAGTCAAAGTTGCTCTCTTTCTAATTTTTCTATCTTTCCTCTCTTTTTTCTCTCCTTTCTTTCCTCTTTCCTCTCTCTCTCCTCTTTATTCTTTCTCTCCTCTCTTTATTCTCTTTCTCTCCTCTCTCTTCTCTTCTCTCCCTCCTCCCTCTTCTTTCTTCTCTCTTTCTCTCCTTGTCTCTTTCCTCTCTTTCTTCTTGTTCCCCGCCCCAGTTTTTTCACCTAATATATTTCACATCTCATCTCAGCTAGATTGATGCTTTTTCGTTCTATGCAGTGTATATATCTGATAATAATAAAAATATTTCTTCTTTCAGCCTTTTCAACTTTCATCTTTAACAGTATTACAGTATTAATTTGTTTCATATTTCTGCATATGTGAGTCATTATCAGTTAGAAAATCTACTCACACCTCACAATGTTCTACACATTTTGTCATTATTCAACATTTAAAGCAAAAAGTTTTAACTTTTTAATGAAATTCATACTTTAATTAAAACGATTTCGCTTTTTTCAACTATTTTGACTACTTCAACTTCTTCTTACAGATTTAAGCTATTCAACCAGTTTAGCTTTAGCAATTCAGCTGTTCAGCATTCCCACGCATTTTCTAGTAGTAATCTTTTCAGGATTTTTTATCGATTAAACAGAGTGTGTGTTGGCTTCTTAGAGTGATGATGTCATCATTCAGAGTGTGAAGCTTCAAAAAATTATCTTTGTCCCTTCTTCTCAAATTGCTCTCCCGCCCACAATATCTACTTGTCATACACAATTTATACATCAAAACGTAGGTATTTTTGTCTAGTTTCAGAAAATCTGCTCAGTTTTGTGTTACGCTGCTTACTTTTGGCTGGTTGAGCTTCCAAATGACAAGTTGTCCATATCATTCTCCATTGGCTCCAATGATCAAACACCTGGATATTTCCCAGCCGAAACACACTAACGAACCACTTTTGAAATCTCTGATATGACCACATTTTTACGTTTATCCATATAAATTTTATACCGATACGTTCACAAAGGCCTTGTGGTGCTCAGGATCACGTCATTTGACTGATAGCAGTTATGGTGTTGCCACAGTGAGGCTTTGTTTGAGAGCTTGCTCTCAGGGACTCTGAATAGCTGCAGCACAGCACAGCTGACAGATTCAGCAGGTGACAGGCTCGTTAGCTTGATTACAGACATCAAAGCAAGTTTATAACAAGGGGGTAAGCTTCGCTTCAGAACTCGAGCCATCATGGCGCCATTTTGTTGCTAACTGGCCATCACCTCCTGTTAGCATTCCGCTGACCGCCATTTTTTTTTTACGTCACTTGACTGAGAATAACTTTACATCCGAAGTGTTTAAAGACTCGATTTGTCCATTGTTTAGTTCTAAAGAAACACAACAACGTATAAAAGGCTCCATTACCTTGTATCTCACGTTATGGCTCCGTAGTAGACGTTTTTGTAAAAATAGGCTAACGATTGTGTCATAACCAAGTGACTTACTGTCGCACAGTAGAGGAATTACCGTATAGTACAGGAGAAGCTTGCAGGCAGTTTCGACTTACATTAGCTGTTTAGGTTTAATTACTAATGTTAACTAGCATGTTAGTTAGCAATAATTAGCCTGTGCTTATGTTATCTCCTTACATATACCTACACTCTCCTTCTCTGTAAGATTGGGAATGATTGAGATTTCTCTTGGCACAGCTACCAGAACACTTACAACTTTCAGACACGTTGCTCACGTCACATTTACGCGGTCTCTCTCAGTTGGAGGCTGCGCAGTAAAGCTGGCCATCACCGGAAAAGTGCTTCTAATAGCCTTCACTGGTCTCCGTCCAGAGCAACGGGCTCTGTTGGTCCATTATATATATGTCAATGGTTTATAAACATTCCCAGGCCATGGTTACCATGACAACACTTTCACAGACACACCCAGATACTACAGGCAGTAATATGAACAGTAGTCTATACAGATACTACAGGCAGTAATATGAACAGCAGTGTATACAGATACTACAGGCAGTAATATGAACAGTAGTCTATACAGATACTACAGGCAGTAATATGAACAGCAGTGTATACAGATACTACAGGCAGTAATATGTCGTATCCCTCCCTCCCTACTTCTTTTCTTTTCTGTCTCCCTCACCCCGTCTCTATCTCCTTCCCTCCCCTCTGTCTCTCTCCCTTCCTCCATCTCTCTCTTTCCCTCTCTCTCTCTGTCTCTTTTTCTTTACCTTTACCTCTCTCTCTTATCTCTTTCTCTTTTTCTCTCTCTTTTTCTCTATCTCTCCTTCTCTCTTCATCCCTCCTTCTCCCTCCCTCTCTTCCCCCTCTCTTCCTTTCTCTCTCTCCATCTCTTTCTTTCCCTCTCTCCCTCTCTCTCTCTCTCCTCTCTCTCTTTCCTTCTCTTTCTCTCTCTTTGTCTCTCCCTCTCTAAGACCTCACAATGTTCTACATATTTTGTCATTTTTCAACTTTTAGAGCCAACAGTTCAGTTTAGCGTCAACTTTTAGCTTTTATTAAATCACGATTCTACTACTATTTATTCCACTTTTTCCTATTCTACTCTTTCAACTACTACAAACATTCACTGTTTTTTCAAAAACCCCCTATACAGGGGGGGTTGAACTTCAGTCTGTCTTCTCTCTTCTATTCTCTTGTTCTGGTCTGTCTGTCTGTCTTCTCTCCCCTTTCCATCTACCTCTCTTCCCTCTCTATCCGTCTCTTTCTTTCTCTCTCTATCCCTCTCTCTTTTTCTTTCCTCTCTCCATCCCTCCTTCTCCCTCCCTGTCTCTACCTCCCCCTCTTCCTTTCTCTCTCTCTATCACCTCTTTCTCTCTCTTTTCTCTCTCTCTCCTTCTCTTCATTCCTCCTTCTCCCTCCCTCTCTTCCCCCCTCTCTTCCTTTCTCTCTCCATCTCTTTCTTTCCCTCTCTCTCCCTCTCTCTCTCTCTCTCCTCTCTCTCTCTTTCCTTCTCTTTCTCTCTTTGTCCTCCCTCTCAGACCTCAAAATGTTTTTCATATTTTGTCATTTTTCATTTCCTTTTCTCACTTTTTTTTTTTTTTTTTCACTCCTTCATACTTCACCAAACACATTCACTGGTCAGTGCGTTACAGACAACAGATACACCCAGTTACTAAAGTCAAGTTTAACTTCAGTCTGTCTTCTCTCTTCTTTTTCTTTTCTCTTCTGTCTGTCTTTTTTTTTCTCCCCTCTCTATCTCTCTTTTTCCATCTGCCTATCTATCCCTCTCTCTCTTTTTCTTTCACTCTCTCCATCCCTCCTTCTCCCTCCCTGTCTCTACCTCCCCCTCTCTTCCTTTCTCTCTCTTTCTCTCTTTTTCTCTCTCTCCTTCTCTCTTCATCCCTCCTTCTCCCTCTTCTCTTCCCCCCTCTCTTCCTTTCTCTCTCCATCTCTTTCTTTCCCTCTCTCCCTCTCTCTCTCTCTCTCTCTCTCTTTCCTTCTCTTTCTCTCTCTTTGTCTCTCCCTCTCAGACCTCACAATGTTCTACATATTTTGTCATTTTCCAGCTTTTAAAGCCAACAGTTCAGTTTAGCGTCAACTTTTAGCTTTTTAATGAAATTCATACTTCTTAAAACGATTTCCACTTTTTCTACTACTCTCACTACTTCAACTACTACAAACATTCACTGGCCAGTCGTTACCATGACAACAGATACACACCCAGATACTACAGGCAGAATATGAACTTTAGTCTCTCTTCTATTCTCTTGTTCTGGTCTGTCTGTCTGTCTTCTCTCGCTCCCCCTCTCCATCTCTCTTTTTCCATCTGCCTCTCTATCCCTCTCTATCCGTCTCTCTCTCTTTCTCTTTCTCTAAGAAATTATTTTATTATTATATATTATATTATATTAGTGGTGTTCTTCAACTTTTCAATGAAATTCATACATATTGAACCAATTTCCACTTTTTCAACTATTCTTCAGCTTCAGCTAAAGACCTCACAATGTTCTACATATTTTGTCATTTTTCAACTTTTATAGCCAACAATTCAGTTTAGCGTCAACTTTGAACTTTTTAATGATTTCCACTTTTTCAACTATTCTCACTATTTCAACTTCTTCTTACAGATTTAAGCTATTCATCCAGTTAGCTTTAGCAATTCAGCTATTCAGCATTCCCACGCATTTTCTGCAGGAAATGCATTTTCTAGTTACACATGTTCTACGGTTATGCTGCCTATAATAATGAATTACACAACCAAGCAATGAAAAAAAGCTTATAATTTAGAGCGTAACATTGACTAACCTGTCGAGAAGGAAGCAGGCAACTTCAGCGTCCCTTTGGAAGTCTTTCTCCTTCATTAGCTCTTTCTACCTGGGAAGGCTACCCCGATGTTTACCCTCGTTTTTTGAATTCGCCGGTCACGTTGCCTTTTTAATTCCCTTTTTCGCTTTTTTGGTGACGAGTAGTCCTTCTGTGGCTCGGCATAAGTATGATCCGCCATTATTTTTGAACTAAAGAGCAGTGCAGTCTTCTCTCTGCCTCTCACAATGGCCTCTCACGGCACACTGATCTCTCCGCTGTCTCTCTTTTCTGGTTTCAGTCACGTGACACTGGCTCTGAACAAAAACGCGTTGTGGATTAGCTAGACAGATAGGCTAGTGCTGTATGTCCCTTCTCAGCTATTGTAGTTTGTCAAGATGGCGGAACGACATGGAAACCTCCTTTGACTTACCCGTCCTATGTAAATACAGATAACAAAATCTTCGCTTACGAGGATAAGTCAGATTATTGGCAGAGGTCATTGTACACCAATGAGGACATATTTATGAATGTAGACATTGATTTTAGCTAATAAAATACTTAAAACACTACACAATGTACCTTTAATGTGTATTCTGTACAAGTTCAAGAACCATTCTTATGCACTTTCTAAGTCATTCACCTTTATTTTAGGCACAAAAAAAATTTTGGCTGGTAAAAAAACACTGTGGCAGGTGGATTTCAAAATCCACCTGAGGCTGGTGGCCAAAAAAGTTAACTTCAGGCCCTGGTCAGCAGAGTCCGGAAACACAACGAATCTGTCCACATCTTGGGACACAACTTCATGCAGCCAGCTCCTTCTCACCTCCAGTGAACCAGTCTGGATGTGGTCGGGGATGAAGAATTCTGGGACATCTGGTGAGACATACAAAAAAGTAATGATGATAAATACATATTGTTTTTAATAGCAGACATGACAAAATGGCAGCAGACATGACAAAATGATAATTTGAAATATTACATTTAAATAAATGATTTAATTTGCTTCAGAAAGAATATAGTGACCAGTCACTGGTAGTCAGTGTATAACCATGATTGTGCTCAACTGTTTAACCCATTTAAGCATTAATGTCATTTTACCATTAAGGCCGGGAAAGCGTTTGCCATTTTGTAGTAATGGTTTTTACTATTTGCTGAGTTTTCAGGTTTTACAGGCATTTTTGGTCGTTTGGTCGTTTTTGGCCTAAGTGTGATGACAATGACTGGATAAACTGAGGTCCACACAGCAGTTTTTCTAGAAGAACTCGTACCTGCAACATGCTTCAGTCCAAAATGCTCGCAGCAGCCAGGAAGATAGCAGCAGTGTCCTTCTGCTGTGGGCCTTGTTTTGCATTGCTGCTCCTGTAAAAAGAAAAAGATTGCGTGTGAATTTTTTTTCTTTTTCTTTTTGGAGCAGACTCATGCCAAATTCATGGTGGCAGGTCTTCATCTCCACTCACAGTAGACAAGTAAGTTCTCACCAAAACAAGTACCAAGCCTTAATTCATGGTGGCTGGAGTTCATCTGCACAAAGAATGACCCTGAAAAACATAATTTAAAAAGGTAGTTAGAAACGCTCAGACAATGCCGACACAAAAACCAGCATGCAGAATATGTGTACATACAAAACACACATACAAAGAAGAACAATAAGACCACAGAGAAAAATGTCCAAATCACTCTACAATTAAAATTACTTGTTTTTCATGGTGTCATTCATGATAGGCAAATATACAGACCAAAGCCTGTTCATGTTAGAAAGCAGTGTCCCATGATCTCTTTCAGAGCCTTCTTTGAAAAAGACCTTGTGATAGATCTAAAGGCATAGATAAACATGAATGAAAAGGCAGAGTGCTACAGCAATAGGCTACTGGCAAATGGTGCTTGCACAACTGATTAACCACTTCATCCAATAGTATGGGACAGAAAATAAAGATGCTCACCAAACTTCAAGGCTGATATACAAGGCTGGGATGGCAAGGCAGCTATATTGCCTCCCTGGGCTCTTCCTAGACAGGGTATATGTGCAGTAAAGATCTACGCTGCACATGCAAAAAGGGCTCAGTAGATTGCATGAGGCCATTGAATGCAGGGGTGCTTGTTTACTTTCACATGAGCTTGCAGTCCACCCTCTGATCGCGCTGCCTGTGTGTGCGCTAAACTTTTTCCTTACCTGTGTGGATCTCTACTGCGCATGTACACTGTCAAGGAAGAGCCCAGGCAATATGGCTGCCTTGCCATCCCAGCCCTGTTAACAGCTATTGGCTGTTAATACAGTACTGTCTTGGTTAAAGTTTGAGGTCAAACATTTAACTTCACTCACCTCAAACAAGTTTCGGATTGCATGCCAATCCTCAAACTTGAAAACAAGCCCTTCAAGTCGGTCCTCTTTGGAGTTATATTCCTATCTTTATTCAAGAGCGCATTCTATCAATTTGAGAGCATTTCTCACTGATATTACGTTCAGATTTTGTAATAATTTCCCTCAAAACCTTGCTCTCACACTCAAATAGTCACTCACACTTGGATTTGCTCTGCTTGTGCTCAAAGTTTGTGCTCGCGCTTGGATTTGCTCTGCTTGCACTCAAACTTTCTGCTTGGACTTAGATATGTTGTTGTTTGGACAGATTTCCTGCTCTCAGCTTTGAATCTTCTCCTCGCACTCAGGCTGATTCTGCTCACTTGCAAAGTTTCTCCTCTCAGATTTCTCCTGCACGCTTGGATTTTTTTGTGAATGAAATGATCCCAACCCCGTTGAGGGTGCGTTCACTTTACTTTAGAACGTCTGTTGAGGGCGGCTGCACTGTAACCTGACTGTAACCAAGTTTATATATCCCCGCGCCGTTTATAGCTTTATTATAAGTATATGTCAACAATGTGCACAGAATGGTCGACGCACTTTCACCTGCACCCGTCAGGAAACGGGAGAAAGCTTTGAAGTGGGACGTATGAAGTTATGTCCACAACTACGAGGGTGAGTAACATAACTTAAGCACCTAGCTAGCTAGCTAGCATATGGCGCTAGCATATAGCCTAGCTTGATGTCCAGAAACAAATATATGTTCTTTATTGTATAGCTAGCTAGATTGAACGACATATGACGGACAGTGTGTGTATATGTGATGACCCTACTTTGTATTTTTTCCTCGTTTGGTTAACCATGTTCCTGGGATTTGGCTAATTTCATGTTAGAGCCAGTAGTAAAACATAAACTGTAATATAACTGAAAGAACACAAGAAACTGGATTGTTTGTGTCAGTTTTTGCATCACTGTTGTTTGTTGTTCATCAGAATTTAGTCTTCATTCCTTCATATAACATTAGTTTGAAAATAGATTCATAGCAATCTGTATAAAACGTAATGTTAAGTTCAATTTTATCACTATAATAAAAACAGATCTAGAAATTATATGGTTTCTTATTTGCTCCTTAAATAGCAGTTATTTGTTTAATTGATACAAAGCAAACTGAACTGAAAAAACAAGCATTTTGTTTTACTTTCTTTTCATCCAGGTGGGGCTGAGGGGTTTGACCCCTGTTGATCTGTGTGTCATATCACCAACCCATGATAGCTAGAATTCACCCTGCTACTCCAGATCTACCTGCTGTATGGCTGGCTACAGACTACAACCATCTGCTCCAGATCTACCTACTGTACGGCTTGCTACAGACTACAACCATCTGCTCCAGATCTACCTGCTGTACGGCTTGCTACAGACTACAACCATCTGCTCCAGATCTACCTACTGTATGACTGGCTACAGACTACAACCATCTGCAAGTTTTGTTTGTAGTGAACATCATCATCAGCTGCACTTAAAGTCTCTTGGGTTCATATGGGACTTGGTTGTTCTCCATACTGCATCAAACACTGTATTATTTTTTTGTGTTATATTAGTACAGACAACAGTAAGTATCATTACTTAATCACAGTATATATTATTCTGGTGTACACTGTTGACTTGACTCCATGCTATTGACTATACTTTAGCTTGCCACCTCAAAACTTTACCTTAATTGCTCTTGTATAGTTAATTTATCTTCTACTAGTTGTACATACCTCCTATTTAATTGAATTATTCTTAATTTGTGTTGCCATACCTGAATCATCCCTCTTGTGAACACTAGGCCTATCTTATCTTTATTCATAACCCTGCTCACAAACTCACCTGAACCTGGGTCATCTGTTTGCCAATATCAATGTTCCTGCTACAGTAAATCCTATAGGCACATTGTAGTGCTTCACCGTAGTATGAACCATGCACTTTTAAGGTTTTGTGTCAAATATTGTGCAATTTGTTATGAATTACTCATTGTTTTGACAAGGTAAATTAAAGCTATTTACCAAGTGTCAGCTCTGGTAAATTTAATTGTACTGTTTTTTTTTTATAAATGTTATGGAACATGAAAAAACAATTTGCCTTGATCAGGGTTTTAATTTGTTGCAATTGTGAACATGGTTTTAATAATCTGTATCTTATTGCTCTGAAAAACTACAATGATTTAAGAAATAGCAGTGATACTTATCAACATTTATTGAATTGATTGAATATATGGACAGACATTACAGGCACCTATTCATGTCAACAGAGAAAACAATAATTTGTTCTCTCTTTTATCACTTTGATTATACGCTGATGGTGCAGAAAAGGGTGAAGTCCTTATAGATCTCTGGCACTTTGAGGACAGACCGATCCAGGAACTCTCCACTGTTGTCTTTGTATAGTATGCTCCTATTAAAGACAGATTCATAGACATCAACATTATATTATATATAATTATTATATTAGGTGTACATAGCTTGCTTTAACATCATTACTATCTTACCTTACCTTCTCTGATTTGGTTTTGTGGACATCAGTAATTTTCTCTCCCAGGCCTGGTTGTGCACCCTGTGAATTTAAGCAAGAAACATAAGTGTATGTAACATGATTTTACTATTATATTATTATTATTTTTACAATTGCATTATTATCAGACTTGCCAACCTTCTTGGTTTGTGCTACTGCTGCCTGTCCTCTGCACACAGGTGAGTGATGTTCTGACTGGCACAGGTCCATGCACATAGTGCAGCTGTGATGCAGCTTAACGGGTACTTAAGTCACACCTGGAAGAAGAGAAACAAACCAACAAAATACTTGTTCTTTCTGCTCAGTTT
>NC_053113.1:43530692-43535692 GCF_010015445.1 Perca fluviatilis
CAAATCATGCAACTGATCTGGGTTTTGAGACTGACAATAAATGCTAACTGGTGGCATTGGTGAAGACAGGTGGCTTCCAGTGCCTATGAGGTAATACATCTGCACTCTGGTATAATGTGATATTGGTTTGCTGCCAGCTTTAAAGGAAGCATACCGTTGCGGCAGGATTTGAACCCGCGCGGGGAGACCCCAATGGATTTCTAGTCCATCGCCCTTAACCGCTCGGCCACGCACAACCTCGAAAGTAGCTCTCAACCACTTTGCTGGAATATTCATAACAGTATGTGTAACATCAAAGGAAGAAATTGACTGCGATGGCGGGAATCGAACCCATGTCAACTGCTTGGAAGGCAGCTATAACCTTCTCAATTGGTTAAAAAGCCCAGACACGGGCAAAGTGCAAATTGCAGTGCACTTCCTGTGTCTGCAGATCTTAGTGCAGGCGGCTTGATTGATTGATATGCTCCCTTATTTGTAACGTAACAGAGATCTAATGTTTTATCAAACCTGGTTGGGCAAGTAATTTAATAATAAAAGTTATTTAAGGAATTTTCTAGGAACACATGATTACAATTTCAAAATAAGTAGTTGGGTGCTGTGTTGCATTAATGTAAGGAGGTCTGGACAACCCACTGTGCTATACAAATTTGCTGAAATCCTTCTCAGTTGCTGAGTAAAGCAGGACATGGGTAAAGTGAACAGATGTGTCATTTGTTAAATTCTTACATGTCCTCTGTAAGTGTATCTTTTGCAACTCTTCTACAGTCTGTACCACAATACCTGCTGGAGATGCAGGGGATTGAACCCAGGGCCTCTTACATGCAAATAATGCACTCTACCACTGAGCTACATCCCCTGAATGTTTTAAGATTTTTCTGACTTTTTCTGAGATTCCTGAATAAAAGAAGAAACCTGGGTAAAACATGCAACGTCAATGTTGTATATGGCTTTAAAACCTGTAAATGCAACTGCACTGGTTGGAAATCAAACCTGGGCAAAATGCTTGCACTGCTATGTCATCAATCATAGGGGAAACGTAGCACATTTTTGCCTTTCTGCTTACTTCTTGACAAATAAAGCACGCAACAGGAAGAAATTGACTGCGATGGCTGGGAATCGAACCCAGGTCAACTGCTTGGAAGGCAGCTATGCTCACCACTATACCACCATCGCTGGTAAAACTAAATATTCACTGCAAATCATGCAACACATCTGGGCATTGAGACTGAAAATAAATGCAAAGGGATCCATTGGTGAAGACAGGTGGCTTCCAGTACCTAATGAAATTATACAAAAGTGTTCTTGTAGGCACATCCGCGACTTGGTATAGCGTCACATGTCATTGGTTTGCTACCACCGTTGAAGGATGCCTTTCGTTATCGGCAGGATTCGGACCTGCGTGGGGAGACCGCGATGGATTTCTAGCCCATCGCCTTAACCACTCAGCCACGACAAGCCCAAAAGTGACGCTATACCAATTTGCTTGAATGTTCATAACAGTATGTGTAACATCAAAGGAAGAAATTGACTTCGATGGCTGGGAATCGAACCCATATCAACTGCTTGGAAGGCAGCTATAACCTTCTCAATTGGTTAAAAAACCCAGACACGGGCAAAGTGCAAATTGCAGTGCACTTCCTGTGTCTGCAGATCCTAGTGGAGGCCGCTTGATTGATTGATATGCTCCCTTATTTGTACCGTAACAGAGATCTAATGTTTTATCAAAACTGGTTGGGCAAGTTATTTAATGATAAAAGTTATTTAAGGAATTTTCTAGGAACACATGATTAAAATTTCAAAATAAGTAGTTGGGTGCTGTGTTGCATTAATGTAAGGAGGTCTGGACAAGCCACTGTGCTATACAAATTTGCTGAAATCCTTCTCAATTGCTGAGTAAAGTGAACAGATGTGTCATTTGTTAAATTCTTACATGTCCTCTGTAAGTGTATCTTTTGCAGCTCTTCTACAGTCTGTACCACAATACCTGCTGGAGATGCCGGGGATTGAACCCGGGGCCTCATACATGCAAAGCATGCGCTCTACAACTGAGCTATATCCCCTGAATGTTTTAAGATTTTTCTGACTTTTTTCTGAGATCCCTGAATAAAAGAAGAAACCTGGGTTAAAACATGCAACGTCAATGTTGTATATGGCTTTCAAACCCGTAAATGCAACTGCGCTGGTCGGAAATCAAACCTTGGCAATATGCTTGCACTGCCATGTCATCAATCATAGTGGAAAAGTAGCACATTTGTTGCCTTTCTGCTTACTTCTTGACAAACGAAGCACACAACAGTATAACGTGACAGGAAGAAATTGACTGCAATGGATGGGAATCGACCCCAGGGCAACTGCTTGGAAGGCAGCTATGCTCACCACTATACCACCATCGCTGGAAAAAAGAAAATTCACTGCAAATCATGCAACTGATCTGGGTTTTGAGACTGACAATAAATGCTAACTGGTGGCATTGGTGAAGACAGGTGGCTTCCAGTGCCTATGAGGTAATACATCTGCACTCTGGTATAATGTGATATTGGTTTGCTGCCAGCTTTAAAGGAAGCATACCGTTGTCGGCAGGATTTGAACCTGCGCGGGGAGACCCCAATGGATTTCTAGTCCATCGCCTTAACCGCTCGGCCACGACAACCTCGAAAGTAGCTCTCAACCACTTTGCTGGAATATTCATAACAGTATGTGTAACATCAAAGGAAGAAATTGACTGCGATGGCTGGGAATCGAACCCATGTCAACTGCTTGGAAGGCAGCTATAACCTTCTCAATTGGTTAAAAAGCCCAGACACGGGCAAAGTGCAAATTGCAGTGCACTTCCTGTGTCTGCAGATCTTAGTGCAGGCGGCTTGATTGATTGATATGCTCCCTTATTTGTAACGTAACAGAGATCTAATGTTTTATCAAACCTGGTTGGGCAAGTAATTTAATAATAAAAGTTATTTAAGGAATTTTCTAGGAACACATGATTACAATTTCAAAATAAGTAGTTGGGTGCTGTGTTGCATTAATGTAAGGAGGTCTGGACAACCCACTGTGCTATACAAATTTGCTGAAATCCTTCTCAGTTGCTGAGTAAAGCAGGACATGGGTAAAGTGAACAGATGTGTCATTTGTTAAATTCTTACATGTCCTCTGTAAGTGTATCTTTTGCAACTCTTCTACAGTCTGTACCACAATACCTGCTGGAGATGCAGGGGATTGAACCCAGGGCCTCTTACATGCAAATAATGCACTCTACCACTGAGCTACATCCCCTGAATGTTTTAAGATTTTTCCTTATTTCTGAGATTCCTGAATAAAAGAAGAAACCTGGGTAAAACATGCAACGTCAATGTTGTATATGGCTTTAAAACCTGTAAATGCAACTGCACTGGTTGGAAATCAAACCTGGGCAAAATGCTTGCACTGCTATGTCATCAATCATAGGGGAAACGTAGCACATTTTTGCCTTTCTGCGCACTTACTTGACAAATAAAGCACGCAACAGGAAGAAATTGACTGCGATGGCTGGGAATCGAACCCAGGTCAACTGCTTGGAAGGCAGCTATGCTCACCACTATACCACCATCGCTGGTAAAACTAAATATTCACTGCAAATCATGCAACACATCTGGGCATTGAGACTGAAAATAAATGCAAAGGGATCCATTGGTGAAGACAGGTGGCTTCCAGTACCTAATGAAATTATACAAAAGTGTTCTTGTAGGCACATCCGCGACCTTGGTATAGCGTCACATGTCATTGGTTTGCTACCACCGTTGAAGGATGCCTTTCGTTATCGGCAGGATTCGGACCGGCGTGGGGAGACCGCGATGGATTTCTAGCCCATCGCCTTAACCACTCAGCCACGACAAGCCCAAAAGTGACGCTATACCAATTTGCTTGAATGTTCATAACAGTATGTGTAACATCAAAGGAAGAAATTGACTTCGATGGCTGGGAATCGAACCCATATCAACTGCTTGGAAGGCAGCTATAACCTTCTCAATTGGTTAAAAAACCCAGACACGGGCAAAGTGCAAATTGCAGTGCACTTCCTGTGTCTGCAGATCCTAGTGCAGGCCGCCTTGATTGATTGATATGCTCCCTTATTTGTAACGTAACAGAGATCTAATGTTTTATCAAAACTGGTTGGGCAAGTTATTTAATGATAAAAGTTATTTAAGGAATTTTCTAGGAACACATGATTAAAATTTCAAAATAAGTAGTTGGGTGCTGTGTTGCATTAATGTAAGGAGGTCTGGACAAGCCACTGTGCTATACAAATTTGCTGAAATCCTTCTCAATTGTTGAGTAAAGTGAACAGATGTGTCATTTGTTAAATTCTTACATGTCCTCTGTAAGTGTATCTTTTGCAGCTCTTCTACAGTCTGTACCACAATACCTGCTGGAGATGCCGGGGATTGAACCCGGGCCTCATACATGCAAAGCATGCGCTCTACAACTGAGCTATATCCCCTGAATGTTTTAAGATTTTTCTGACTTTTTTCTGAGATCCCTGAATAAAAGAAGAAACCTGGGTTAAAACATGCAACGTCAATGTTGTATATGGCTTTCAAACCCGTAAAATGCAACCGCGCTTGGTCGGAAATCAAACCTTGGCAATATGCTTGCACTGCCATGTCATCAATCATAGTGGAAAAGTAGCACATTTGTTGCCTTTCTGCTTACTTCTTGACAAACGAAGCACACAACAGTATAACGTGACAGGAAGAAATTGACTGCAATGGATGGGAATCGACCCCAGGGCAACTGCTTGGAAGGGAGCTATGCTCACCACTATACCACCATCGCTGGAAAAAAGAAAATTCACTGCAAATCATGCAACTGATCTGGGTTTTGAGACTGACAATAAATGCTAACTGGTGGCATTGGTGAAGACAGGTGGCTTCCAGTGCCTATGAGGTAATACATCTGCACTCTGGTATAATGTGATATTGGTTTGCTGCCAGCTTTAAAGGAAGCATACCGTTGTCGGCAGGATT